>NC_081408.1:514626380-514756380 GCF_030272615.1 Cryptomeria japonica | reverse complement strand
TCATTATCGGTTATAACATTTGAATACCGGTTCTTAAACCCTACTAAAACCTTATAGAAAATATATCAATCAATCATAAACATGACTTTTGGTAGCCAAAACATGATGCGGTTCCGGTCATAACCTCATTACAATGTTACAAACACATATTCCAAACCGCAACACCAAATTCTTCAACAATCTCTAGATCCAATTACTTAAGCATAACCCAGTTTCACATTTACCTGCTAAAGTCCTATTTGCCAGTTAACTGTTAAATCCATTCCATAGCTTTCCGATCAATCATAGATGACTTAGATAACATGATACAAAAATGTAACTATAGTTGCCATCAATGACAACACAAACTGATCATCAAGTCATCAAACAACATCTCAACTATATCATCACCAACAATCCTTATACCGGTTCATCAATATCATTAAGAGTTATGCCAATATGCCAACATTCTCCCCCTTTGGCATTGATGGAAACATTGAAAAACCTCATCATGCTAAACTGAACTGATATGTTCTGTACTTGCTCTTCTGCTCAACATCTCCTTTGTATTTCCTATCGGTTATCTAATTCTTCTTCTTCTCAACTAGTTCTTGTCCCCCTTTGACAACAATGCCAAAGGTGCAAATACCTCTGTTGTCTTCATCTCTATTGCTGCCATCTCTGTTTATCTCATCATAGTTACTCCCCCTGAGGAGTAGCCCACTTCACATCAATCCAAAACTGAAAGATATTAAATGAATTCACTGATTGATGCATCACCAGCATCTTAGTTGATCTTGTGTAGGGGTACAACCCCTAATCTACCTCTGAGATATTCAAAGGTTGTCTTAGGCAAAGGTATAGTGAATATATCTACTAAGTACTATTTGCTAGACACATGCTCCATTTTTACTTTCTTCTCCTATACTCTTTCCTTAGAAAGTGATACTTCAACTCAATGTGCTTTGTTCTTGCATGTAATATATGATTTTTTGAAATATTAATAGCACTACTGTTATCACAATGAATAGTCATTGGTTTAGAAATGTCATCCTTAACACCTTCCAAAATTTGTCTCATCCATATAGCCTAAGTACAATTCATTGATGCTGCCACATATTCTGCTTCAACTATAGATTGTGAAATACAAGATTGTTTCTTACTTATCCAAGACACCAATCTTTCTCCTAAAAAGAAAGCTCCATCGATAGTGCTTTTCCGGTCATCAACATTTCCAGCCCAGTCTGCATCTATGAAAAATTTTAAAGAAAAATTATTATTGTAAGGACACCACAAACCATAATCAACTGTTCCTTTCAAATACCTGAATATCCTTTTTACCACTAGCATGTGTGTCTCCTTAGGATCTTTTTGAAATCTTGCAACCAATCCAACAACATGTGCAATGTTTGGTCTACTGTGAACAACATAATGCAACTTTCCAATCATAGACCTGTATTCTTTCTCATCCACATACGATGAATCATCTTGTTTTGACAATTTACAACCTTTCACCATCGGAGTACCAACCGGTTTGTAATCTTCCATGCCAAAAGTTTTCAAGACTTCTTTTACATACTTAGTCTGACATATAAATATTCCATTCACCAGTTGTTGAATCTGTAAACTAATAAAGAATTTTATCTCATCGATAAGAGGCATCTCAAATTCTTTCTTCATTTCATCTGCAAAAGACGTACACATGTCATCATTTCCACCAAATATTATATCATCAATAAAAACTTCAGCAATTAACATTTTATCTCCATTAGTCTTCAAATATATGTTACTATCTTCACTGGTTCTTCAGAATCCTATCTTGATTAGATGTGCATGCAATCTTTCAAACCATGGTATGGGAGCTTGCTTCAATCCATATAGTGCCTTGTGTAGTTTGCAAACCATATTTTCATCTTCACTCAATGCAAAACCATCCGGTTGTTCTATATATACTTCTTCTTCCAAGATAACATTCAGAAAAGATGATTTAACGTCCATCTGATATACCTTAAATCCTTTAAATGCAGCAAAGGCAAGCAACATTCTAACACCTTTGAGTCTTGCCACCGGTGCAAAGGTTTCATCATAGTCTTCACCTTCTTCTTGTGCATACCCTTTGCAAACCAACCTCGCCTTGTTTCTAACAACTTCACCATCCTCATTAAGTTTCTTTATGAATACCCATTTTGTCCTAATAACATTTTTGTCTTCCAGTCTAGGAACAAGAGACCATGTATTGTTCTTCTCAATTTGGTCAAGTTCTTCATTCATTGTATTCAACCTGTCTTCATCTTTCAAAGCTTCTCTAATAGTCTTCAACTCAATAGTTGAAATTATACATGAATTCTCTTTGATTTTTCTTCTTGTCTACACACAAGCATTCTTGTCACCTATAATCTGGTCTTCTGAATGATTTAGCCTTACATATCTTGGGATTACTGTTTTCGATCCAATGATTTATGCTTCATGTTCATCATCTTCTTCATCATTTACCGGTTGAACTCCTATTTCTGCATTGTTCTGCTCATCTTCCTTTTGCACTTCCAGTTCAATATACACAAGTTTTTCTTTATCATCAATAGACTCAGATCTGTTGGACTCATTGGGTTTGTCAAAAAATTCATCAATTTTAACATTCACACTCTCAACTATTTTCTTTGTCCTTTTATTATAACATTTGAATGCTTTACTCTTGGTAGAATATCCAAGAAATATCCCTTCATCACTCTTCGCATCAAACTTTCCAGTAAAATCATCTCTCTTAATAAAACATCTGCTACCAAAAACTTTAAAGTAGCTAACATTAGGAGTCTTACCATGCCAAAGTTCATAAGGTGTTTTATCATTACCTTTCTTCACAAGAACCTGGTTCAAAGTATAAACAATAGTGCTAACTGCTTCTCTCCAAATTTTTTTGTAATATCTCCTTGTATCAACATTGTTCTAGCAGCTTCCACTATTGTTCTGTTTCTCCTTTCTGCAATGCCATTCTGTTGTGGAGTCCTAGGTGCTGACATCTGTCTTTTTATTCCATGTTCTTCACAATACATAGTAAACTCATTAGAAGTAAATTCTCCACCCCGGTTAGATCTTAAGCACTTCAGATTCTTGTCGGTTTCCTTTTCAACTAGGGCTTTAAAGATCTTGAATTTGCTGAATGCCTCTGATTTCTTTTTCAAGAAAGTTACCCACATCATCCTTGAAAAATCATCAATGAAAATCATAAAATACTTATCACCATAAAAACTTCTAGTCCTCATAGGACCACATAGATCAGTATGCACTAAATCAAGAATATGCTATGAATAAAAAGATTTACTCTTAAAAGATGTTGAATTCATCTTACCCATCTGACAATCTTTGCATAACACATTATCCGGTTTAACAAGCTGGTGCATACCTCTCACCATACTTGATTTGCTGACCTTTATCAAATTATCAAAGTTGACATGACAAAACCTTTTGTGCCACAACCAGCTATCTTCAATTTTAGCCACCAAACAACTATTCACATTAGCATTCTAATGAAAAAGATTACCTCTAGTTTATTTACCAGTAGCTATCAAATCTCCATTGCATCCCATGATCGTGCACACTTCTTTTTTAAATTCAAGGTGATATCCTTTATCATTTACTTGTCTAACACTCAGCAAGTTATGTTTTAAACTTTCAACGCAATAAACATCATCTGCATTAGTCTTACCATTCAGTGAAATGGATCCTTTACCTTTTACCATGCAAGGTGAGTTATTACCAAATCTTACCACACCACCATCAAACTCTTCAAGGGATATGAATTTATTTATTTTATCACCGGTCATGTGATGTGAACAACCACTGTCTATTATCCACTCATCACTAGAGTCATACTGAGATACCAAAGCCTTTTCATCAGTCAGATCTTCCTTCACATCAACAAAGACAATTTCCTTATTGTCCTCTTCCTTAGATTCCCCATCTGTCACTCCTTCATCAACTGCAACATAGAATTGTTTCTTCCCTTTTCCTTTATATTTCCTAAACTTCTCCTTTCTATCACTGTTAGGGCAATTTGCAACAATATGTCCAATTTATTGAAAGAGAAACACTTAAGAGGTAGTTTACCTTTATATTTACCAATGCCTCTTGGAAGTCTCTTAGCCAGAAGAGCTTCAAAATCCATCAAGTTTTCTTCATCATCATTATCTCCTCTTCTACTGCCATGACTAGATCTGCAATCATAATTGTGACATACATCTTTCCCTTTTCTCATAGGTGTATCAGTTACAGATGCTTTAAAAGCTGATTCAGATGCCTTAGAAATACTGTTATCAAAACTATTTAATTCAAATGCAGTCAGTTTACCAATAAGAGAATCAACAATGACCTTATCACTACTTACTGACCTAATTCTTGAATAGCAGAAACTCTGATTGCATAGACAGGTTAAAGAGTTCTACGCATCTTACTTACAATAGTGTCATCTTCAATATTTCTTCCAACACTTTTAATACCATCGACAATCTCTTTGATCCTTTAACCATATTGAGCTATATTCTCTCCTTCAACCATTCTCATGTCATCAAATTTATCTCTAAGACTCTCTTCCTTAGCTTTTTGAACATGTTTGTCACCACCATAGATTAGTTCTAATTTCTCCCAAACTTCAAATGCAATTTCTAATCCATGCACATCAATGTATTTAGTATCAAACAATGCACCTACAATAACTTCCAGTGCTTGATTGTTTTCCTGTTGCTCCTTAAGTTGATATGGAGTTAGAGGACTGGTAGGAGGTACATATTTAGTAGTAACATGCTGCCAAAACTGAGAACCCATACCTTTGATATAAATCTTCATTTTGTCTTTCCATATTGTGTAGTTGTCCCTAGTAAACTTTGGACCCTTGTTCTTCATCATTTTCCTCCGGATCTTTTCCTCAAGCGGTTAAGCTTCTGCATACAGAGGACCAAGGCTCTGATACCAGTTGTTATTTGTAAGGATTCGATAATTACTGAGAGGGGGGTGAATCAGTAATTATAATAAACTTTAAAACTTTAACAATCAATAAACTGTTCTTCTAAGTGTTCATCAACATGCATGTAATAGAAAGATATCAACTCAACACATAAGAAATCAATCAACACATGAACACCAATATTTTCATGTGGAAACTCAAATGGAAAAAACCACGATGGGAATTGGTACCCACAAGATTTTGCACTCTTTCGTAATGCGCCCTGTTAGGAGCCTAGCTCAGTTAGGAGCTTACAATTATGGCCGATTAGGAGCAGACCTTGTTAGGAGTCCCCCGGTTAAGGGGTTTACCTCAGCCCTGTTAGGAGCTTTACTTTGTTAGGAGTAACCTTGTGAAAGGATTTAGAACCCAAGCTAATGAGTCACCTAGTGAAGGGATTTATACAATGAGGCCTGTCCGGACCTACTCGGTTAAGGGATTTTGAGTCTGTTGCAACTGTTAGGGAACAACATATGTATGATCTAAAAATAACACTATCTTCTTGCTTGTACAAATCCTTTTCTGATCCAATCTGCTTCTCTCTTGCAGACACACACACACTGGTTCGGCCAGACACTCTTCTTTTGATCACCGACATAGTAAATCATCACAAACTTACCCTAAATAGACTTTACAACTTAGTCGGTTACAAAACCCTAACCTCGTACTAAGATTTACATCATAGATCATCACAAATCTTTACAAAACATTACATATCATCACATGGATCATTACAACAAATTACAAATCAATTACAACTGTTAAATGATCATAAATCATCACTGCACTTCGATCTGATAAGCAATCAAGCCCTTAAAACATTCTTCTATGTTCTTCGTTGTTTACCAAGAGATTCCATCTTTAATCGCGCCAAAACAATATTTTAACACTTCACACAGTTTCAGCCACATCATCACCATCTTACAAACATAATGTAATACACCGCCGAACTCAAAATCATTACCGATTATAAGATTTGAATACCGGTTCTTAAACCCTACTAAAACCCTACAAAAAATACATCAATCAATCAAAAACATGACTTCTGGTAGCCAAAACATGATGTGGTTTCGATCATAACCTCATTACAATGTTACAAACACATTCCAAACCGCAACACCAAATTCTTCAACAATCTCTAGATCCAATTACTTAAGCATAACCCAGTTTCACATTTACTTGTTAAAGTCCTATTTGCCAGTTAACTGTCAAATCCATTCCATAGCTTTCCGATCAATCATAAACGACTTAGATAACATGACAGAACAATGTAACCATAGTTGCCATCAATGACAACACAAACTGATCATCAAGTCATCAAACAACATCTCAACTATATAATCACCAACAATCCTTATACCAGTTCATCAATATCATCAACAATTATGCCAATATCCATTCACATTATTAGTTATGCCAATATGCCAACATGAGAATGTGTACACATATGGTGAGGGAAAGAGGATAAGGTTGACTAAATGAGACACTTGTCATTGAGAAGGGCAAATGTCATGGATGGAAATGACAAGTGTCCTTGAGAAGGGCAAGTGTCATGGAAAAGAATGACAAGTGTCCTTGAGGACACATGCCTATTTGGGGGAGAGCATCCCAAATAAGAAGCTTCCATTCAAAATATGAAGAGATTTCCAAATATCAAGATAATTAAGATAAAAGAATGACAAGTGTCCTTGAGGACACATGCCTATTTGGGAGAGAGACACCCAAACAAGAAGCTTCCATTCCAAATATGGAGATATTTCCAAATATTGGGATATTTAAGATATTTCCCCAAATATTGGGAAATTCAAGATATTTAAGAATGTGCATACATGGTGAGGGAAAGGGACAAGGTTGACTAAAACCTATGGTTAGCCAAATGGGTGAGGTTTAGAGGAAGGATTAGATGAGGATTAAAGTTAAAATGAATTAAATAATCAATTTATGCATTTGATGTATTTATTAGAAGAAAGGGGGCAAATTTAATTAATTAATTGATTTATGATTATCAAATAATTAATTAAAAGGGGACTATAGCATAATTAATGAATTTAATTAGCTAGAAGGAGGGAACACTAATTAATTAATAACATATTTTTTTGTTGCAATACCTCAAAGGTAGGTATATATGACTTGTAACAATCTATTATCTCAAACAATTACCTAACCCACCCTTCAATTGATATATCACAACTCATCTATCACTAGACAACAAATACTATTCTTGCAATGCTATAGAGACAACTATGACACTTGTTAATATATTTCATTACCATTATAGTGCTTCCTCTTCGACTATTTGCCAACATAGTATGTCAAGATAAACAAAGCTAAAATAAGATATTTAACATTATGTGATTTGAAGTGAATTTTAGTGGATCGGTGTCATTATAATCGAACCCATTTAATTAGCTTTGAATGGGGAATTGGAGGCCCAAAATGATTGTCAAGGAGTTAGATTGTAGGAAGAACACTTGGATGAAGTAGAACAACAAGTGGATGAGCAAATGCGACATTAATTTGTAAGAATGCCTCAACACTAATGAAATTAGAAGAGATAAAAAAGTTTGTATTTGAAAAACTTAGTACTACCATGTAAACAAATCATATTGGTAAAAGAAAGCACATCATTTTAAAGAGTTCAACCCCATATGAGCGCATGATGAAAAAGACACTTGAGGGTCACAATTAAGGGAAAGGTTAGGCTTTTAGTGGCGCAAATGAGAACCAGTTCTCATCACCTTAGGTGTGAGATAGGGAGATGGAAGGTCCTTGAAGAAGAGTGAGAAGAAAGAAATAAGTATTTTTTGTGACAAAGGTGTGGTTGAAAGTGAATGACACTTTATTATTGAGTGTGCAACAAATAGATAGGTAGTCTAAATGAACTTTTTGAGGAGGCAAGACTCCAAAATTCATTGCGATCAAAAACTTAAAGATTGTTAAGGATGCAACTCTTAATCTTTTTGATCGCTGAACTCATGAACTTGAAGACCGCTAGAAATCAAGAAATCAAGAATTTAAACTCCTAAGAATGCAACTCTTTATCCCTTTGATTTATCCCTTTGATTTATCCCTTTGATAGCTGATTTCATAAACGTCATTAAAATTCCTTCATTCAATATAAAATCAACATGGCGTGATTTTCTTTTTCTTTGGAATAAGGCTTCATCCCGTTTATCTCTTTGGCGTCACGGACCTTAATTGGCACCCTATCGTTTGGCGTGCATAGTTAAGTTTATTGCAATGTTACTGTTTGCAGGGGGGTGGTTCATCTTACGATCGGCTGGGTGATTCTCCACAGATTGGGTGTAATCTGTGACTCACCAGGTGCGCCTATTGTTGTCTGTTTACCCTTGCTGGAGAAAACCTCCACAGGCAAGCTTTGTTCTAGACCTTTCTAGTAAGCGCGTGGTAGCCTTTGTACACCAGGCCTCACCAGTTCGAAGTCAAAATCAGCCAGCCATCATCTTCTTATTAATTGGCCACTATATTTTTCTTTATACGTATATATAGAAATTTGTTATGTCTTTCCTGTAATGGTGCCCTTGTTGTTAAAGTCGTTTTTTAAATTGTTATTAGGAATTTTTTCTTTCCTTTCCACAAAGTACATGCCGATCGTATTAGTTAATCTTCCAGTGATATCAATGCCCCCAAGTTTTAATCGATTTGACTAGGGATAAAGATATTTAAAAAGTCATATTTGTAAACTGGGTTTTACTCAGAGTGCATCTTTGGATTGAAGATTGGAAAATGAAAAAAATATGTGGGTTTATTATTAGGTTTTAGACAATTTTTGTTCTGGAATACAGCTTTCTTGGACTTTAGGAGCATAGCATTCTGCTGTTTTTGATTCTCGAGGGGCTGTGTAACAGCCAAACCAATTTCTTCAATGTACCACAACCCAGTGGAACAGATTTTCGATTACTTCCGAATGACTCTTATTTTTATTAATTCTTTCTTTTCGACTTGACTTGATGAGGCTAGTGATGATGGACAAACGAGTAATTCTTACAATGTTCTCAACTTTTGCCCAGTGTGCCTAGGTTTCCACACAAGCACTCACCAGTATAATGGCACATGTCTATACTTCCAAACAAAAAATTGATATATGCTAAATACAGATGAATATTTTCTGCTGTTTTGTTTAGAATTTTTGTGGCATGGTTTTTAAACACTTGAATGCCTTATAAAGTTCAACTGATATGTATCCCGAAAAAATTGCTTTCAGATTGAAGTCATGAGGTCAAATGAATGAATGGAATATTTTAATAACCTCCACAAGGCCCAAACAGCTAATGGGACCCGGGAACAACACAAAACTCTTCTAACTCGTTGTAACTTCTTTTCAAGATCTGTTTTTGGACGGTAGATTTTGATCAACAAATTTGCTGTTTTTCCTAACTGTGTATCTTCAAATAATGAGTTTAGATTGTCAATTTTCAAGATGTCCTCATAGCTTATGCGGATGCCATTATAAGCTGAGCATTCCATGATGAAATGCCATTTTGTCTCTACCACTCCTGCTTTGCAAAATAGACATAATCTTTTTTCCTACTTCTCTTTAGGTATCGTCCATCTACTTGTTTCACATATCAAGTGATGAGAATTTGTCCTTGGCTGGGCTATCAACATTTTTGCTTTCCAATTAATATTGGTTCCTGTGTAAATTTTTTGCTCATGTTCTCCTTGGGGTTTAAATTCTTTGATATGGTAATATTTTATTCACTCATTTTGTTTTTCCATATGTCATTTCCGAATATTTCCTGCAAAATTTTTTTAATTTCCTCATTAGTGTGTGTGGACTGCAAGTGATTTGAAGGAACACTTGAAGGTACTTGAACTTTTTTGCCTAGAGGCTGGAATGCAAGTTAATACCAGCAGGACTAAAGTCATGATCTTCTCTTTGAAAAGAAAGAAACAACAAATTACTGTTATGTTTGAGGGTTGCCCATT
Organism: Cryptomeria japonica; assembly: GCF_030272615.1. Classification (NCBI taxonomy): domain Eukaryota; kingdom Viridiplantae; phylum Streptophyta; class Pinopsida; order Cupressales; family Cupressaceae; genus Cryptomeria; species Cryptomeria japonica. Next base: position 514,746,455 of record NC_081408.1, on the reverse strand, counting down.
GGAGATAGTGGAGCAATACAAGTACTTGAGAATTGATTTCCACGATAAGTTCATCTGGGAGAATTGTAGTTAAAAAAGGATTCAAGGAGGTTGGAAGGCCTCTTGCAAAACAGATGTAGGAAAGTGGAATTATGGGACTGGAAAACCAAGAAAACCCTCTTTGGTTTGTTGGTTATGCCAGTTGTTCTTTATGGTTGTGAGATCTGGGGAAGTAGCATGTCAAATTACAAATGAAGACAAGTAGAAAGAATCCAAATACATCTAATCATTAGTAGTCTCAAGGTCAAGTCAACAGTTCCTTATGAGATTCCTCTAGCTGAAGCGGGAATGTTCCCACTGGAGGCCTCAGCTATAGTTCGCTTCATAAGTTATTTTAAAAAAGTTAAAAACATGGATGAGCAGTGCTGGCCCAAAATGGTTGTTGAGGAGGAACTAAAACGGAGGAAGAAGATTTGGATGAAGTAGAACAACAAATGGATCAGCAAGTGGAACATCGATTTGCACGATTGCCCAAGTAATAACGAGGAAATAAAAAAGTTTGTGTTTGAAAAACTTAGAACTGCCATGTGGACAAAGCAGGTTGGCTGAAAAAAATAACACTATATCAAAGAGTTTAACCCTTTGGGTGAGCATGATGAAAAATACTACCTAAAGGCACCTATTTAGGGAAAGGCTAGACTTCTTGTTGCTTAGATCAGAACCAAGTCCCATCATCTTAGATGTGAGACGGGTAGATGGACGGCCCCTAAGGAGGAATGGGAGGAAATAACTTGTCTATTCTGCAATAAAGGGGTGATAGAAACTGAATGACACTTCAACTTTGAGTGTGTAATGTATGAGGATATTCATACTCATTATGAGGACAATTTGAAGGGGTGCAGTCTAAAGGAGCTATTTGGGGAGGGGATGGCCCCTAAGGAGGAATGGGAGGAAAGAACTTGTCTATTCTGCAATAAAGGGGCGATAGAAACCGAATGACACTTCAACTTTGAGTGTGTAATGTATGAGGATATTTGTACTCATTATGAGGACAATCTGAAGGGGTACAGTCTACAGGAGCTATTTGGGGAGGCAAGACTTCACAAAACTGTAGGCTTCTTGATCAAGATCCACAACAAAAGATCTGACAATGAAAAGAACCTGAAAATTGTTAACAATACTGCTCTTGGTCCCATAGACTGATGGTCTCGTGGACATCATTAAAACTCATTCATTCATTTCATCCATGTGTTCTTCCTTCTAGCTAACTTTTCCCCATAATCATCTTAGGCCAACAGTGTGTTTCCATATTTTGAGTCTTCTTTAGGAGGTAACTTACTAATCGAATCATTGCTGATGCTTCCAAAGGGAAGGTACCTGTTTCTGCCAATAAGATTTCATATGGAACAGCAGTTTTAATTTTGAGGCTGCTTATGATTTCAAACTTTCAAGGTTCTATTTCCTTGTTTGCCAGATATTTTAATATCAGTGATTCCAAAGTCAGAAAGCATTATGATGTATATTTTTTTGTGCATTGCAATGAAATTTATAATTCTGATCTTTGTTTCGTTCTTGCTTAGGAGGCATGACAATTCTACAGGTTGTTGAATTCCATTTGATTGTATTTACTTCATTTTTGGAGTATTTCTTGAAAATGTTTGTGTATTTCTTGAAAATGTTTGTAAGGAAATATATATTTGAATATTTCTATTTTTATGCAATCCTGCAATCCATTGATGTGTTTTTAAGTAAACTCTAAAGCACATCTCTTTTCGATCTAGTAATTCCTTTAAGACCGTGCTTTTACTTGCAGACTAGATCCCTGCTTTCCAAGATCGTGTTCTAAACCAAATTAAAACAGAAGATGCGTTCATACTTATCTTCATCTTAAAGTCCATTTAAAAACCCCACAATAATGAATGAAGAAATTAACAGGAGGATGGAGGAGGCCAATGCTTCAGCTCAACAACACCAGCAACAACAGCAACCGCCATCTCAGCAGCAGCAATTGTTGCTGCAGCATCAGCAGCAGCAGCAGTTTCTTCTAATGCAACAACAATTTCAACAACACCAACAGTCCATTAACAGATTCCCTTCAAATCCTAACATAGCAAACAATGGTTCCCACTTGTTACAGTCGAGGAACCCAATTCTTCACCACAATCATCTTCTTCAACAACATCAACAGCAACATCAACAGCAACAACAACACCAACACCAACATCAACAGCAACAGCAGCAAACACATCAACAGAAATCAAACCCAAGACCGGGATATCAAGCAGAATTAGAAATGGCCCACCACGATGCATGGAAAGTCTGCAACCCGGACATTAAGCGACCGTTTTCTTCACTTGAAGATGCTTGTGAAAGGTTGGTTATTTCCTTTTATTATCTTTCTTTTTTCATTTTTTATTCTGCTTCAGATTAGGGTTCTTGGTTTTCCCGATTGATGAGCAATACTTGTAAATTAATCTTGGGCGAGGTTATTCCCTGCCCTTTTCAACCTTTAAGCACCATTGTCCGACATAAGCATGGTCTACAATCTGAAGATTTCTAAAAATGTACCATATACCCAAGCACATGTTGGCGGGAGTAATGGCTTACTTATTCTCATAGGGGAATTTGAACCCGGATAATTCTTATTAAGTGCTGTTCTGAGTGATCTGTTGTGGTGTTTTAAAAAAATTAAGATTCTAGTATTTTTTGCAGGATTTTGCCTTACCATGTTGTGACAGACTATGAAATTGAAGATGATGATAGACTGTTGGATTCCGATACAGCAGGTCAGATGTTGTCACGTTTTCAAGTTTGGGAGCAGAACCTACTTGCTAAAGTTGGTGAACTTAGTGTTGCATTTGAGAGGCAAATTAACACTTACAATTCCCTGTTAAGGAGGAGAGCTCAAGGAGATTTGAGATCAGAAGAAAGGCTAATGATAGAGCAAATCATACTTCATGATGAGAGGCAAAAGCTGATGGAGACCAGGGCAGAAATAGAATCCAGAGAGAAAGCAGGAAGAGAAGCAGCAGAAGCAAAAAGGAGGATAGCTATAGCTGAACAACAGGCACGGGCTGAAGCACAAGCACAAGCACAAGCACATGCAGAAGTATTGGCTAGGGCAGATGCAGCAAGAGTAGAAGCAGCTAGAGTCGAAGCTCTTGCGAAAGCAAGAGCTGAAGAGCAACATACTGTGCATGAGTCGTCCATGCAGGAGCAAGGTGTAAACATGGATGAAATTCTGCATAACTGGGGTCCTCTTCAGAGGGAAGATGATGCTGAGCCCTCTGAGGACTTTTTGAACGATGATCATGATCAAGAGGCAGGTGATGATAGAGGCTTTCAAAATATGGGAGTGGCATTAGGAAACGGAATGCATGATGACTGGAGAGATGTGGGAGAGCTTGATTTGAATATGAGGTGATGATCAATTGTAGGGGAAATGATTTTGTAATTACAAGTCAATGATTTCACTTTGGACTATAAATAGAGCGCAAGAAATTTAAACAATTAAAAAAATTTCCACAATTAAAGTTGGCAGAGGAGTAGCAGCTAGAACATCATGCAGACAACAAATATTAAATCATTCTAGTTAATCAATGAAAGATCATGTTTTGTGATTTTTATCTGCAAATGCCTATCAAATCTAGTTGAGAAACATTAATACTCACAAATGTGTATGACTCTTTTGCAACAAATAAATATTTGGCAAAACGTTGGATTCTCATGTGTTACATGTTTGGAATCTGATCTTCAACAATCTGTAACTTATACTCTGCGGGGATTCTTTTGACCGTAAGTGCTGCCTAGGGGACAATACCTGAACATTTCATGGTAGTGTCCTCTTCCATTGGCTTGTTTGTCTTAGAAATCCTCCAGGCCTCACCAGTTTAAAGTCAAATCAACTAGCCGATAACTTGTTAGTAAGTGGCCACTACTTTTTTATTTAGACATAAATATGGAAATCTGTTATGTTTTCCTGTAATGGTGCTCTTCTTGTTGAAGTCGTTTCTTAGACTGTTACTGGGGCTTTTTTCTTTCTTGTCTACTAAGTACATGTCATTCATGGTAGTTTATCTTCCAGTGATATCAATGCCCCCAAGTTTTAATCAATTTGACTGGGGATAATGAAATCTTAAAAAAAGTTGTCAGAGTTGTAACTGGTTTTACTCAGAGTGTATCTTTGGATTGAAGATTAGAAAGTGAAAAAAATGTAGATTTATTATTAGGTTTTAGACAACATTTTTTGGAATACAGCTTTTGTGGAAGTAGGAGCTTAGCATTCTGCAGTTTTTCATTCATGGGAGGCTGTGTAACAGCCAAACCAATTCCTTCAATGTACCGCAGCCTAGTCGAACAGGTTTTTGACAACTTTCTGAATGGCTTTTATTTTTCATTTTCTATGTTCTACTGAGTTTCGGCGATGGGCACGGTAGGGGATGGTGGGACGTGTTTCTGGTACGGGTACTTTTGGGCCATTTTTTAGGGGACAGCAGGGATGGCTGTTAAAAAAATAGGGGAATTTAAAAAAATATAGAGAAATTTCAAATATGCGTATCATAACATTGATAAAGCATTCATCATAAACTTGTAGAAGATTAATACATAGTATTAGACTCGAATTGAGATTTGACATGAGAAGTGACAAACAAATCAACAAAATTCAAATGCTTTCATTGTCAATATGTATACATATATTATTAGAATTATAATAAAAATGCTTAAAGGCTGCAAGTTTCAACTATGAAATGACATAAACTGTAAACAATAAACATAGAAGTCCATAATCAGCTGCCCATAATAATGAAATGATAGAATTAAGAAAATATATGGCTGTCCATAATCAGCACATGATAGGTCTAAGAGTCTAAATCAAGATCGGCAATGTGCATGGTAGGGGACGGTGGGACTTGTTTTGGTACGGGGTACTTTTGGGCCATTTTTTAGGGGACAGCAGGGGATGGCTGTTAAAAAAATAGCGGAATTTTTAAAAATATAGAGAAATTTAAAATATGCATATCATAACATTGATAAAGCATTCATCATAAACTTGTAGAAGATTAATACATAGTATTAGACTTGAATTGAGATTTGATGTGATAATTGACAAACAAATCAACAAAATTCAAATGCTTTCATTGTCAATATGCATACTTATATTATTAAAATTATAACAAAAATGCTTAAAGGCTGCAAGTTTCAACTATAAAATGACATAAACTGTAAACAATAAACATAGAAGTCCATACTCAGCTGCCCATAATAATGAAATGATAGAATTAAGAAAATATATGACTGTACATAATCAGCACATGATAAGTCTAAGAGTCTAAATCAAAATCAGAACTCCAGTCTGAGTCACTGCTCTTCTCCTTCTTTGCAAATCTGAAAATGAATGTCTTGTCGTTTTTTGGTTGTTTTATGCTTAGATTAGGTTTAGGTATTGTTTAAAGTGGTTTGGAGGTCTTTGTGGGCCTAGCCAGAGCCTTTTTTCAAATTAAAAAATGTGTTTGTTTTTTATTTGGCTGTCTAAAATTGCCCTGGGACGTAGAGAATGGCCAAGGGACTTCTGGAAGTTCCTGGCCGTCCTAGGGACTTTTGACCGTCCCCTAAATTCCCAATCACTCCCAGAGAGGTGTCCTGGAAATGTTTTTGGAACTTTGCTTGGTTTGGGGATGTGCAGGGTACTTCTAAAAGCCATCCCCACGGCCCCATACTGTCTCCGGTATGGAAATGGGGGTACCAGCACAAGGGATGTGTCCCTGTGGAACATAGTTTATTTTTTTTCTTTTCGACTTGGCTTGATGAGGCTATTAATGATGGACAAACAAGTAAGTCTTTCATTGTTCTCAACTTTTGCCTAGTGTGCCTAGGTTTCCACACAAGCACTCACCAGTATGAGGGCATATGTCTATTTTTCCAAACAAAATATGATATATGCCAAATGTAGAGGAGTATTTTCTGCCGTTTTGTTTATATTATTTGTGCCATGGTTTTTAAACACTTGTATGTCTTTTAAAGTTCAACTGATATGAATACTAAGTGTGTTGTACACTTTGTAAGTCTTGATAACAATGTTGAGGTATTATTATTATTTTGGGATTTTAGATAAACATTATGATAATCTAATATTGTATGTGCAAATGGTCCCTTTGAGGACCCATAAATTATTCTCAATACTTGGCATGAAGTTGAGATTCAAGAACATTGGAAAAGATATTTTGGAGTCAAAATTGGTGCCCAAGTTGAAGAAGCTTGAGTCCAAGTTGGAGTTGGGCTTCTCAAGCAATGGATGGTGCTTGGGTTTGGGGGCTTCTCATGCAAAGTATGGTGCTTGGGTTTGGATGATAATCCCAATGCCTTTGTTTGTATGTTGAGTATAAGACATTTCATTTGGATCTACGAGATTTGTTGAAGCCACAAATCTATAAATTGAAAGCAAGAGCGAATAGTTTCACATACACATGTTGAAGGAGAGTGGTTGGGCTGCTTTTATGTATTAAGAAGAGAGATGTTGCTGCTTCATAAGAGGTTAAATCAGCTGAATGTATTTGTAAACGTGTTTTTGAATTTATACATAGTTGTATCTCTCTTTTATGTTGTGTTTTTCTTGAAAGGTTTTTCCAGGTTACTTATTGTGTTAAGCTCTTTGTGGGGATTCTATCGTGGCTATTGTAAACATCTTCTTCAATTTGATATCTCTTTTATTTCAGATTTATGTCATCCATTAAGATCATATTTAGTATTTACGATATATTTTGTGGTTTCTATATGAAGAATTAACTCCAAGAATCAGCATGATTTTTTAGTAAAATAAAAAATGTGTGTGGTTCTCATCTTTTTTGGCTAACTACAAATTTATTTGTAGCAAATATCTGTGTTATCAACAAAATCAAGCTTCTTGTAGTGATTTGACCATGTAGTTGCTCTAATGTGGCTAGTGTCAGAAGTCATTACAAAAAATAGGACTTTAAAGGTAAAGCAGAGTCTGAAATTAGCAGTCTAGTTCACACTGAAGTTTTAATTAGTTTGATGTCTTGTAAATTTGTGCTTATCTAGTTAGTGAAACTCTAAGGTCTGTATACGTTCACAGTTGGGGATTGATTGGAGAAAATATATTGTCTTGAAAAAGTTAAAATCCGGCTCGGATTCAGTACTCATACATCATTCCTGCCAGTATCATAAATTTTAGAGCGGTGAATGTGAGTTTATTACCCATGCGGAGACATAAGATTGTATAGAGTATTCTGAAAGTTTTCTTTGTTTCCCATCAGCAGTTGTTTCTATTTTTTTCTTTTGGAGAACTTTTTCAGTTCACCTATTGTCTTTTTCCAAATGATATAAGAAGATACTATATTGCTCGTTTTTTCACAACTTCGTACATTACAGATCTTATCTTCTTTTAATTTCTTAGTAAAATATACTTCTGCTCTTTATTAACTAACATTTTCTGCACATTTTTCAAAATACTATTATACCTGAAGTAAAAGCCTGTCTATTTGATAATGCAACAAGGACAATGCTTGTGCTTTCAAGTCTTATGTTAGTGCTGAGAATTCCTTCATGTTTAAGACTTTTTTTTGGCTTAATTGTCTGTTTGGGGAGCTCATGCTGCACATCAATTTGGTTGTTGACCATCTTTGTAAACTTGAAACAAGAAAGACATTTCTTTTTACTGGAAATATCTAATGCATAAGCAACCTCATTGATCTTTTCTTGCACGTGATAAGGACTATAAATTTTTGTTTAAGCATGTGGTGGCCTTGTTGTTTCAAAGTACTTTGCTTGTAATGTGGAAGCTTTGCCAAGAATATATCGCCACCTTAAACTACTGCTGAAAGTGGTTCTCACTTGGCTTCTTGTTTCATATGACTTGTAGGGATTGTGAGGTTACCCTTGAAAATATTGACGTGAGAAAAATATATTGCATTTCTCAGAGTAGATGTAGCAGGAACCCAAGCATTTTGAACAATCCAATCCTTGGAAGAAAAGGTTTCATACCTATGCTCCCTAGGGATGCATCCTTGCCCTTGGAAGGCCCGTTTCCTATGGATGCAGCTATTGTGGCTCCAAAACATTAGCGTTGTACTGATGGCTGCATAACATACATGCATACCCATGCCTAGTTGCAGGTAGGCCCCTGCACGGGCTATGACGATGTGGATAGTGGGACATCCCGTGGACCGGGGTTGTGACGACGTGGACTCGCCGGAAAGGACATCCACATAGCACGTCATGTTGTTGGCTTTGGAGGGGTGTATAATACGCAATCGGTCAAACCGCCAGGAGACCGCATAATGCTTGTCTCCCACGGTTGATATCGTACTATAACACACAGGTAATTTAATACAATAACTTAGAGACTTAGGCCAGGTCAATAACAACACATTTAATATATCTCTTCATATGTTGTGGTCAATTGCCATTAACTTGGAAGGCAAGAAAGAACAATCATATATTTGTGGTCAATAACATGCAATGCCATTAACTTGCAAGGCAAGGAAGAGAAAAATAGGAGCATAGCAGATATCTGGGAAGGTTAAACGCGAGATATATGATCGTGATCAACAACAACAGTGTGGGTGAGGGCTTGGATGTTGTCGAAGCTGCTAGGTATGTTAAGAGAATTGTTCATAGGATATGAGTGCCGATTATATGAGTGGCGGCAGCAGCGCAGGCTAGGGTTATGTTGGATTTATGAAAGGTATGCGTTCTCATGGTCGGTTTTTATTTTTATTGATGCATATGTTAAAGCCCATGAGTTTTTATTTATGCATTTGTTTAAATACGTGGTTTGGATGTATTTGTGGGTCTGTATTCGTGTGTGCCGTTCTGCAAAATCGGGTCATCGTGTTTGGATCATGGAAACAAACAAATGGCTTAAATAATTGTTGTGATTAAAATCCAATTTTTTAAGCTGTCTAAATCAACTATTTGGTCAATTGGTCTCAGCGATTAACATGCATTGTTTATGCCGTGTATAGATTGGATTAGACAGTGCGTGTTTTGATGTATTTATCTTATAATTTATTAAAATTAAGTTAATAGGCTGGTATTAACATAAAAGAATTGAATGATCATTGATTTCAAAAGCCAATCATCACACAATACTTGCAGATTGAATTCATACCACTCATAATTGAATTAATATCTAACTTATATCTAAGTGCAAATAGTGAAATTAAAAACTAAAATTATATGCTTACCCTAATCTGATCCTAAAATTTAACAAATTCCAATTATCTGATTCAAAGTTATGTTGATAGAAGCATAAATCAGGAGAAAATTGTGCTTTTTTGACTATATTATCCATTGTGCTTTATCCCCCAAGCCTCTTATAAACTGAAAGACTTTGCATGAATTATTTGTGTATAAATGGTTTGTGATTAGTCACAAACACAATGATGTTGACATCAAAATTCAATATTATTTTAAGAGGTTTTTGTTTGCATTGTATTTAAGAGGAAGTTAAAAACGCCGATTATAGGAGTAGTGGTAGCAACGCGGGCTAGGGTTACGTTGGATTTGTGAAAGGTATGCGTTCTCATGGTCGACTTTGGTTTTTATTGATGCATATGTTTTTTTTTTGATAGGTAATAGGCTAAGGGCCGAAATTTTTTATTGATTTAAAGTATTTTACATCTTGGTTCAGTGTGGGCACTGGTAGGAAAGAATCGAGGCAAGAAAACCTCCAGTCTAGCCCAAGGAAGATTAATTTCCTAAAAAGAGTACAAAATCTTATGATGGTATTTCTACCTTACATTGCTTGACAATAGTGCCATTGAAATATAAACGTGAAAATTATACAAATGCTGTGGAATTTATGAAAGTCTTGGAAGCTTTATATTTTCTCTCAGATATAGATCCTGGGTTGAGGCTTGAAAGATACTATCATTCCCTCCTGGTATCCTTGCCCTGCAAAACAGATCAGCCATCCCAAAAAAAACACACAACACCATGCACTCGAAAAGTCTGCAAACATCTTGAATTACCATGTTAGCACATGTTAGTTCGAAATCAAGCAACACATTGAAATGGACCGCCATATTATAACGGATGTCATGATGATAATCAGAAAATGCTCCTGTCAGGTCACATAATTCCAAAGATTTATCCCAGGACTAGAAGGATTATATAATTTTAGCTATGATTCATAGACCACTCATCCACAAGTGACCAATATAGAGCATATAACTTCATATGAATATAATTCTTGTATTTCATCTTTCATAAAAACTCCATTCTATACAATTTTTAGTCTTAATCCAACAGGATATTATTCCTACCCAAAAAACATAGTTCGATTAATTGTCAAGGTCTGGATGCCATAGATGTCTTTACTACCTAATCAAAATTGAAAATGTAGCAGACACAACAAAAAAATAAGAACCAACGAAGCATATCTTGCCCATATTACTTAGTGGAGGCTAATAGCTTAGAGAGACCTCTGTTTCAACTATACTATATCCTAGACCGAATCAAAGAAAGGAGTTGTATAGCAAAGTAGCAGTAGGGTGGTGGAAACCGAATATCCCCAGATCAAACAAAAATTATGGGTCTTCAAGGAGGCAACACGGTGAGTTAATCCACTTGTCCTTGGGAGTCTGAGCTAACAGGCTCCCCATCCAGCTCAATACCCTGCAGTTTCAGGTAATCTTCAAACCATGAGTCCATGCTTGGAGTGCGAAGGTGAAAAAGGCAGAGGAGGAACGCAAGGCTCCTACGGATTTCATTAGTTCTAGCATTGAAGGTGGATGGGTCTTCAATAACCAGAATATGCTTCCTGGGCACCAGGTTATTGTTAATGATCAAGATGTCATAATGCTTAGGCCTTGGGATGGTTAGTTCGTCACTAATATTGACAAGAACCCTCTCCATCTCCCCCAGAATGGTTGCATTGAAGACATCCTTGCATAGGGCAGCCGTGACCTCTCTGTCCTTCTCAAAATACATTGTTACAACTAGGAACATGGCCGCTATATCCTGGTTGGCCCTAGTGCGGTCCTCATTATTGAGATATTCATGCCCTAAAACTCTTTCGACGACATAAATCACCACCTCATGAGGGAGACGGATAATCCTTCTCAGCCTATCCTTCATGATCACTCCGCAGAAGGCCATCTGCCTTTTAACACTTATCAATCTAACTGGGGTACCATGGCTGAAATTCACTTTTAATAAGCCTGAGTAAGTTGGGAAGGCCGGTATGAGAGCTCTCATTAAATAAGGGGAGAATCGATGTCTTAGCAAAACTGAGGACAAGGACTAATGATTATATGACACTTAGTTCATTTTACTTAAGATTTTGGGTGATATGCCGACGCAATTAAGATTTGAAATTATTGATATGACAGATCTTTCTTGTTGTTCACATATTCTAAAAAGACCTCCTTTTGTAAAAATGCTCGCCCGCAAATTCTTCTACTGTTGCTCAGAAGTGTTTCCTCTTTTGTCAATTTATCGAGCATTCATGACGATTTTTTTCAGTTACCATTACCAGTTGCACAACGGTCATAGAAGGCATTTATTTGAATTTATGATGAAGTGACTTTAGTAAGATTTGTATTGATCCTCGCGGCAGAAAGTAATCATTCATCTAGCAGCACTTCATATCGTCCATTGATGCTCATCAATTTTATGGCCGCACCCTTTTTCGATGGAATCATGAACTTCAGTGGCTTAACTTTATCTTCCCTCGAAATGTCATGTTTCATCGATGTCTCCTTAGTTTCGATGAAACTACCATCATCGTTAAGGAGCTTTGTGGCTTCATCGATCTCTTTACTTTCATCGAAAGGCTCTACCTCATGTGTTTATGCCGATGTAATCCTCCATGGGCTCATTGAAACCCCGTTTTCGGCGGGAATCCTTTTATCGCCGTGTTTTGCAACTGTCTTATTGGTCAAGTCATTGATGAAATTTTTTTATGTCGGCGAAAGAAAAATATCCTTCGACTATTCATTTTTCAATGGAATTGTGCTCGTCGGCCAATAACTTTTGCACCTCTTCGACACCTTCCTTTTCTCGAAAAGTCTTATCAATGAGAAAGCTATCTTTGGTCAACATCTTTTGTGCCTCTTCGGTACGCTCTCTTCCTCGAGATAGCTTCGTCGATAAAATATCCATTGGTTCCTTCAATATCACTCTTTCGGCCAGACTACTTCCCTCAGCGAGCTCTTCACATGTCTCATCGATACTGTGGTTTCATCAAAACTCTTTCTTTCATCAGTGGGACCACTCTTGATTTCCTTGATGTATTTTGTGTCGATGGAACTAATGTTTTCGGTGAATCCTTTTGGACGTTCATCGCAGCCAAGATTTGATCGATAAGTCACTTTATCGATAGGATAATGGTAAGCTTTTTTGATAGAGTCATTTCGGTCAGACTGGGTGTTTCGGTGAAGGATTAGTATGCATATCCGATGGCCTTGGTTTGAGTGATAATTTTTAAGTTTCTGATGTCGATGGAAATGCCAAGGGTTCTATCGAAATTCTTAAGGGCATGCTTGATTTCATTTTTTTTAAAGAAAACTTCTGTAGCTTCAATTGAAACCACACAATTCTATTTATTTAAATTCAATGCTCAAGAGTGGCTCTGACTGGGGATGGAGGTATCCTATGGATGCCTTCAAGAATCTTAATTACTAGATTATAATCAATTGTATGATTTGTGTGTTAGGCATTTTCGATTAAAGGGGAGGGGAACTCCAAGTTAATCCACTAGGATAAGGGAGGGGAACTCCAAGTTAATCCACTAGGATAAGGCTAACTTTGAAGAGTTAATGAGGATGATGTTCCAAACCCCTTCTAAGTTTGAAAAGGAAAACTAAGTTTAAAGGTTGTAATTCTAGCTAAAATTTGAATATGATGGATACCTCAGGGGTAATCAGGGTGTCTCGGCTTGATGTTGATGGAGGAGAAACCATCCACACCTTTATTTGCTATCTGATCTGCTTGGGAATTGCCTTCTCTATAAATATGGTTAAAGGTGATTTCATCCAAGGACTGAATATCAATCATGATGTTTGACAAGATAGCATTGAGTTTCCAATTAGGCATATTTCCTTTTCTGAGGGCATTAATAAGGATAGCCAAGTCCCCCTTCTATGTTGATTTTTCCTAATTTCAGGATTTTGCATAATTTATACCTTCATGAAGTGCTCTTAGCTCCGCCTCATTGTTGGAGCTTATACCTATTGGTGAGGCTAGGGCTGCAATTTCCTCCCCTTTCGAATTGTGTATACAACATCCAATACCTGAAATACTAGGATTCCCTCTGGAAGCCCCATCAAAGTTTAGCTTAAACCAACCATCATTAGGGGGGGACCACTTGCACTCCTTTCGCTTGTGTAGGTTGATGGATGGCCCATCTCCAACATATGGGGGAATTTTCAAACCAATCCATTTTAGTCTCATTTCCCCATCCCATTCAGTTATTTGCAATTTTTTTTTGACCCTTCATAGATTGATAATTGATTAATTCAATTATAGCAACCTCAACCTTGTTTGTAAGTTGAGGCCAGTTCATCTTGCAATCTTTAAAGATCCTCCTATTCCTTTCTTTCTAGATCTCCCAAATTAATAGTGAAGGAGCTGAAACCCATAAACCCTTATATAAGCATCTTTTGTTTTTGATCGACCATGCTTGGAACATGGCTAGGATTGAGTTTGGGATGGGGGCGTACCAATTCATCTTCAATTTAAGCCAACCCCAACAATTGTGGGAGTATTCACAGGTCAACAATAGATGATCGGTTGTTTCCCCCATCTTCTCATAGAGAGGGCATTTAATAGGTCCTTCGAAACCCATTCTCTTGAATGTGGAAGCTGTCAAGATTCTATCCTGAAGTGCCAGCCAGGCAAATAACCCAGCTTTGGGAAGACATATTTTATCCCAACATAGTTTTAGTGGGATGACTGTATCTTTGGTTTGTCCTTTTTTGATGAGATTATTGTATCCTTCTCTAGTGCTATATTTACCTTTCTTAGATCCATCCCATGCTAAACCATCCTCCTTTTGACTAAAGGAGATTATTCTTGAAGCCAATGTGTCTTCTAAATTTTTTAACTCATTAGGTGGGAGATCTAAGTTTCCTAAGGATTTCCACTTCCAGCTTTTAATGCCATCGACCTAGCCTTCGTCTATATAGTCTGAAACCTTCTCTCCCCATCGACTCTCCAGGATTGATATGGCAGTATCGAATTTATGTTCTCTACTGATAGCAGGGTAACCTCCCCAACAATCCTTCCAAAATAATGCTTTCTCTCCATTCCCTAGATTCCAAGTCAGCTTACTAGATATGATTTCCTTGCAGTTCATCATGAAATTCCAAATCTTTGATCCCTTAAGGGGGGAAGAGATTCTAAAGATGCTGATTGGATCGGAATTTTGGAGGTATTTATTATAAAGTAATTTCACCCACTTTAAATGGGAGTTATTATAGATTCTCCATACCAGCTTTGCCCCTAGAACTGAACTTTGGAGAAATATGTCTTTTATTCCCAACCCCCCTTTTTCTTTTGGTTTACAAATTTTATCCCATGTTACCAAGTGCATTCTGAATTTTTCATTAGCTCCTTGCCAAAAGAAGGTCCTCAGATGTTTGTTCAGTTCCTTCTTTTTTGATATAGGTAAGTCAATACAAGAGAGTTGGTATATCGGCATGGCTGATAAAATTGATTTTATCATAGTTGCCTTGCCCGCTGAGGACAACCATCTTCCCTTCCAAGTATCTATTCTTTTTATAATTTTTGTTAGAGTTTGGTCCCATAAATTCGAGGATCTACAACCCTTATCCAAGGGTATACCTAGGTATTTACAGGGCAGGTTGCCTTTGTTAAATTTGAGGATATTGCTTATTTTATTTGCTAGTTTTACTTCTGTGTTGAAGAAGAATATATTTGATTTCAGGGTATTGATTTCTTGGCCTGAAGCCATTGAGTAGGTGTCAAGAGTTTGCTTGATAAACTTGGCTTCTAGCATATCACTATGTCTGAAGAGCATAGTGTCATCAACAAATTGCTGGTGCGTGGTGGCTTCAAGTCCACTAGTAATTTTGATGCCCTGGATAGATGACTGCTCTCTAGCCCTATTAAACAATCTTCCCAGGGATTTTGCCATTAGAATGAAGAGAAAGGGAGATCTTGCTTGAGCCCTCTAGAGATAGCAAAAAAACCCGCAGGAGATCCATTAACAAGAATTGACATTCTAGGTGTGGAAATGCATTCGTAAATAAGGTTGATCCATTGTTTAGCAAAGCCAAAGGCTTCAAGGCATTTGCATAAGAAGTGCCAATCTACCTTGTCATAGGCTTTTTTGATGTCTAACTTAATTAGCATACTTGATTCTTTATTAGTCTATACTGAGTGAATTGCTTCTTGGGCAATGATGATACCATCATAGATTGAGCAGCCTGACACGAACCCAGTCTGTTCCTCATTGATCAGCTGGGGAAGAAACTTATGTAGTATATTTGCAATTGTTTTTGTTAGTAGTTTGTATAATGTGTTATATAGGGCTATTGGTCTAAAGTCTTCAAAGCACTCAACTTTGTCTTTTTTTGGTATTAGGGCTATAAATGTATTGTTTAGCTCCTTAGAATTTTACTAGAGTTTCTTATTCCTTCTAATGCGTCAGTGATCCCATCACCAATGAAGTTCCAGCATTGCTGGTAGAAGGAAGCTGGGAAGCCATCGGGTTCGGGGGCTTTGTTCGGGTTCATCTGGAAAAGTGCTCTCTCAATCTCTTCCTTAGTGAATTTTGCATTTAGAAACTGATTCTGCTATTTGTTTATTAGCTTTGGGATACACTTGAGGACCTCGTTCCTAGAGGCTAATCTTGATCCTTCCAGGTTGTTAAAGATGATGCTAAAGTAATCAATTGCTTCTTTGGCATTGACCTCCGGGTTGTTGCTGAGATTACCAAATTGAGTCTTAATGTTGTTGATTTTATTTATTATTCTTTTATGCTTAGTACTATTGTGGAAGAATTTGGTATTTCTATCCCCTGATTCTAGCCAGATAAACCTTGACTTTTGTTTCCAGAAAATTTCTTCTCTGGCCAAAATTTCTTCATACTCTGTTAATAGGGTTTTTTCTCTAAGGTAGAGATAATTGTCCATGCCCTTCCTAATAAACTCTTCGTTTATTTCCTTTAAAACTTCTTCTATTTCAATTTTTTTGCTGAAGATATTTCCAGAATTGTTCTTATTCCATGCTATTAAATTTTGTTTTATTATTTTTAATTTGGCAACTACTTGGAAGGATTTGGAACCTGTTGCCTCGGCTTCCTTCCACCATTTTTTAATTAACTTTAAGATATTCTCATCTCTTAGCCACATTAGCTCAAATCTAAATGGGCTTGGGGTAGAAGGGATGACTTCTAAGATGTTGAGCTGGGCTGGGAAGTGGTCTGATCCAGATAATGGCAGGATATTTGCTTCAAAGGAGTTCGGAATGTTGGCCAAATTTCCCTGTAAGAAAAATCTGTCCAATTTTTCTGCAATACTGCACAATCCTTTTTTCCTATTATTCCAAGTAAAGGAGTTCATTTCAGTTTTGATTTCCATTAGATTGCTATTTATTATCCATTCTCTAAAATCTATGGTGGCCTGGGAGACTTTTTTCATGCCCCCCATTTTTCCAGAGGATTTTCTATGACATTGAAATCCCCTGCTATAATACTAAACTGATTTGGCATCAAAGTGAGGAATTGCTCGATTTCAGCCCAGGTTTTCTTTTTGTCCTTGTTCTGAATGTGCCCATATACATTTATCAAGAGGAATTTTAAATTGCTCTTGTTACTATTAATCCTACCACACAACCAGTTGGGAGACTTATGTATTGACTCATAGGAAACTACCCTAGGGTCCCAGATTACTGCTAATCCTCCAAACGCCCCCATGGCTAGGATCCCCACTACTTCTCTTATCCCTAATTTTTTGTTAAATGCTTCTAAATCATCCTTGTTTAATTTTGTTTCTTGTAATAAAATTAATTCTAGGCTAAATTTTGTGAAGCAACGTTTTGTGATTCGCTGCTTGTTAGGGGCATTCAGGGCCCTAACATTCCACGTGAAGAGCCTCATTTCTCCATGGGAAGGATCTACCCCTTCCCTGCATAGAAAAGGTTTGTTAATTTAGTATAGCCTTCTGCCTTTCTTGCCAAATTGAGTAACTTCGATAGGGTTTCATACCCCTTCTTTTAATTTCTTTGGTGCAATCAGGGGAACCAATATCTTCTATGGTTTTGGCTAATCCAAGGTTGTCTTTTTCTAGTTCCTTTTCTGATTCCATGATCCCCATATCCTTTTGGACTGCATCCAACATAATATCTTTCTTCAATAGCCCTAGCATAAGAAGCCTTTTTTGATATGCTAGTTCCTCCTCATCAGCAATTTCATCTATGAAATTTTCCATCAAATCATTAACTGTTTCATTGCCCACATAATCTACGACGATCCTATTTTCTACTTCAATTCTCTTTGAATGTTCCTCCTCAGTTTCCTTGGTTTCTATATTTAGGGGGTCACTAAGTTGTGATACCGGGTAGGGTTTATCGCTCAAAACAGAAGGTAGGAAGTCCCTGCCATTTGCCTTGTCGATAACCCCTCCATTAAATGCCATGTCTGATTTTTCCCAGGGAGAACCCTGCTTGCACCAATCCATGAGGGTAAGCTCTTCGATGGGAGGGACAGGGGGATCTATATCCATAAGTGAGGGTGTCTCAAATAAGCCACCATCATCGCAGGCAATTTCCCCATCCTCTAATTCCTGAATTAGGGTTTCCTTATCCTTCCTATCTATTGTATTTCTACTCAGGTCCGATTTATCTATGGTAGCCTTCATCAAAGTATTTATGGTGAAGCCTACTCCTTCTGGATTGAGAGTTAGAACAATCTTATCCTTAGGGGGTAAAGCTGAACTTCTATTTCCCGGATTAGGGCTGGGTAGGGTGAGATCTTGAAGGATAAATTCTCTTGAAACCACTCTGCCTTTAACTAATTCCGGTTTAATCCAATACAAAGAATGATTTGTTATAATTTTAATAGGCTCAATGTTAACAGTTTTGATTGGCAATTTGACCATCATCCTGATTGTTGCAAAATCTCTGAAATTTTTTTCTAAACCTTCAAAACCCCCAAGTGAGTCACCTATTCTGACAAGGCAATGATTGTGAATAAGCTCAATTGGGAGGTTAGGTAGTTCTACCCACCTTGGGACAAAATGATCTTCAAAAAACTTAGGGGAAAAATTCGGTTGCCATTTAAAAAAAGAGAAACAGTAACCTTGAAAGAAACTAGGTTGAAAATTTAGTAAATTATCCCTTAATGCTAATGATTTGCAATGAATAAACATATAATTATCTTCTAAGGTTGTGATACTTACCTGCCCTTTGGTTGTGGAGGTCAACCATTGGATAATATCCTGGGTGGAGGTGCCGAAACCACACCATTTGCCAAAGAGACCACGTCTTTTGTAATCCTCCCTGATATCGTTTGTGTACTGGTTACTTACGATAATTGTGTTATGACCAGAGCTGATATGGGAATTGACTTGCTTCTCGCTAATATGATTTTGAGACTTTTTTGCTAACTTAAAAGCCCGAGGAAGGGCTCTTGATTGTTTTGGCAGAGACTCCCCATGAGGCCTTTTTCCCCCAAGTTTAACCCTATTTGCACCGGTGGCAATAGAATTTGCAGTAAATCGAGTCGGTTCTTGTGATGGCCACCAATTGTCCTTCCTTGCCGATAGGTCCTCGTGGTTTTCCAGTGTCGATCTAGGGTTCCTTTGTTTCCCCGACCAATCAGTATCTACTGCCGCAGATGTAGAGATATCCTTGTTATTTGTAAATTTAGATGTATTTTGGCTGATTGGGAGGCCACCAGGAACCCTAGCCGCATTCTTGCAAATTTGATTTAGAGTTAATGGGATCAAATTTATGCCTGTACCGCATGATTGAATAGATAAAAGGGCTTCAAATCTGTTCGCTAAACCCACCTTGTTTTTGTGGGCATTTCTGAGAAAATGAGGTAGCTTGCCATGGGGATATCCTCTTAGACCCTTGGATATTTTTAGGGCAAAGGGTGGTTTTCGCAACTGGATGCGATTTCTTGATCATCAGATACTTCTTACCACTTGCCGTGGTTTGGGTGAAATTTTGCAGAACCATTTTTTCATGCATATTCATCAAAATGTGATAATATATATATTTTTATTGATGCATATGTTAAAACCCACAAGTTTTTATTTATGCATTTGTTGAAATGCGTGTTTTGGATGTATTTGTGGGTCTGTATTTGTGTGTGTTCTGCAAAATCGGGTCATCGCATTTGGATCATTGAAACAAATGAACGACTTAAATAATTGTTGTGATTAAAGGCCAATTTTTTAAGCCGTCTAAATCAACTATTTGGTTAATTGGTTTCTATGATTAATAGACATTGTTTATGCCGTGTACAACTTGGATTAGACAGTGTGTGTTTTGATGTATTTATCTTATAATTTGTTAAAATTAAGTTAATAGGTTGGTATTAACATAAAAAGAATTAAATGATCATTGATTTTAAAAGCCACTCATCACACACTACTTGTAGATTGAATCCATACCTCTCATAATTGAATTAATATCTAATTTATATCTAAGTTCAAATAGTGAAATAAAAAATTTAAATTATATGCTTACCCTAATCTGATCCTAAAATTTAACAAATTTCAATTATCTCATTCAGAGTTATGCTGATAGAAGCATAAATCAGGAGAAAATTGTGCCTTTTTGACTATATTGTCCATCGTGCTTTATCCCCCAAGCCTTTTATAAACTGAAAGACTTTGCATGAATTATTTGTGTATAAATGGTTTGTGATTAGTCACAAACACAATGATGTCGACATCAAAATTCAATATTATTTTGAGAGGTTTTTGTTTGCATTGTATGTGCATCTGTTGTATGTTGCCATGGACCGAATTTGGCTCTTTACAATTGTTACGGTGTCTATGACTCTAAGTATGAACCAACTATTTGTATGCTCTGCGTACTTGCAATTGTTTGGCAATTGATGTGTAATTCAACGATATTGGTTGATATGTAGTTCACTAGGATGCCGATTCACCAAAAGTGGCAGCAAATATTGGGATTGGAAGTGCAAGATGGTGGTGAAGGTCTACATCACTTCTCTTCACGAGATATTTGGTGGACCGAAATTTGCGTTGACGATGATTCGACTAAAGACTTTTGTGCGGCAATTCCACTTGCTAGATTGGATGCATTCATCAAGGGGGAATCATTGGTTGAAGGTTTTGAAACCAAGTTTGTCCGAAAGAGGCATACTGAAGATGATAATAGTAGTGTGCACGACAACCATACGACAAAGATGTACAACCGGTTAGTAGTCACATTCTTTGGTATGCTTTGTCTATGTTTAATGACATATCGACTCTTTCTAAAAATATGACAGTTTTTACGTTTAAGGTATTGGTGTTCTTACAGACCAAAAGACAATAGGAATAAGTCACCGCCTCCGAAGCAGAATTGTGTGTATCATAAAAAATGAGGTTGTACGTGCCATTTCATTGTCAAGGTGTTATAAGGTAGGGAAAACGTGGCCATCTTGATATACAAGCAATCGTTGCATGTAGACAACAATGGTGCATTATGTCATGGTGTGCATGATACCGACAACGATTTGCGCTCGCAATTTGCACCAAATTTGTTCGACGAATGCAAAACATATATAGAGAGCTTGTTGGCAATGGACGTCAGTGTCGACGCTATAATGGACAGACACCTTGATGATCCCATTTTTTGTAGCATGTTGAGGAAGAGAGATTCATTCCTAACACGGAAGGACGTTATGAATGCGGTGGCAAGGGTCTGCTCCATTCGATCACGAAAGCACGCGAATGATGCCACAAGCATCTTAAAATGGAAAAAAACAAGATGAGGGTAATTTCTTTTTCTCACTAGCCAGAAGGTCCCGACACACCTTTCATTATGGGAATACAAACGCCTTGGATGCTTGACATGATGGTTTGACACTCACTTGAGTCAATCATCTCGATGGATTCCACATTGCACCAAATAAATTTGGGGCAAGTCTCCTTAAACTCCTTGTAATGAGTCTTCCTCATATTTTGAAGTTTCCCATTGCATTTAATTGTAGATGGAAATAATTATTGCGTTTGTTGCTGGAAACAATACCAATTGTATTCGTTGCTCATGTTTGACGAGCAACAATCGAGGGTGCCCGATGCATGGGTAGTGACACCAAGGAACAAGATCGAGGACCTTGAGGTGTGGTTGGTGGAGTTGTAGAGACGAGCAAAGGAAAAGAGGCCTGATTGGAGGATCAATGCATTCATCACAGATGATGCGAGTCCAGAGATTCAAGCGATATACAGTACGTGCATGTTTCAATTGTTAGTCTACTTCAGATCAAACAGTAAGATATATTGCTCTACCGTTTTTTGTATATTGATCAGGCACGGTTAATCGTTGACTTCAAAACATGATTGTTTTTCAATGCCATGTGATACTTTTTATCTGGCATGTGCAGCGAGCATGGTTGAAGAATGTCTACAAGTATGCGACAAAGGAAAGAGCAATGGACATTTTTCACCGTTTAGGGTAGATAATGATGGCAATGCATGAAAGTGAAGAGTGCACTACTCAGCAAGTGCACAATTTCTTTGTTGAATTTGTTTATGAACAACATTTTCTAGAGTACTTCCACAACACATGGTGTCAAGATGGCCATATTGGTGAGTTTTGTGTTACCTTACATTTGCCCTCCCCGATTTGTTAACTCTTTCGTTGTGACAGTTGTCACATTCGTTTGTTCGTTGACATCTTCCCTTTTTTTTCATCTTTTGGGTAGCAATGTGGGTGAAAAACTTCAGGAATTTCCCTCACGCTAACCAGGACACAAATAATGCCATCGAATCATACCATGGAAAATTGAAGGTGTTGCACCTAAGAGACAATAAGAAGATGTGCACAAGGAGGATGGACAATCTGTTTCACAAGCTTGCCTATAAAGTGGAACCATTCTACAATCAAAAGTGATTGTTGCAACATTATGGATTAATTAGAAACTATAGGTTGTCACATTTGCGAACTAGCATGGAGAGGGCAAAGGAAATTCCTGATGCCGATTTTGTTCCAGATGACACGAATCCTGGTTCGTACTGGGTGAAAAGTTAGTCCTCTTGCAATTGGTACGTGGTTAAAAAATGCGGTGATCACTTGTACATATGTGACTGTCCGTGGAGTTTGTAAGGAAACACATGCAAGCATGCTTTGAAGGTTGCTGCAATGGTTGACAACTCATTTAATGATTCGTGTCTCCCGGGTTAGTCGATGTCAAGTGCAACTCAACTTGTTTGGTTTGTCAATGTTTATGTATGGTGGTTTAAAAGATCTGCACTTCGCTCTAAGATATTGTTTCGTGCAAAATCTATTCCTATGTCAACTCCAATATCTAATAACGTTAATGAACACCCAACACCTCTGTTAGTTTTCGATACCATTTCCAGTGCAGAAGTACATATAGAGGATGCTGACATCATGCCGTGGAATGAAGCAATCACAAAGTTGAAGATGGTGTCGCGAACAATGCCAGTCACGCAAAAAAATATTGGCATTTGTACGTTGTGTGGAGAGATTCATGGTTGATCTTGACAATTCTGGTGCCATGGCATTTGATTTTAATCCCCATATCGATCAAACCGCTACAAGCATTGTTTGAATTCGGCCTTGGTTCAGTGCAAGTAGGGATCGTGGTCGGATTCAGAGGCAACCTAGGCAGAGTACGAGCACTGAGATCTTTGATGATGTTATGCACCTTGAGGCCTTTGAGTTCCCCTCAGAGACTACTAGGAGGCGGAAGGGCAAGATGCTATTCGACGAAGCACCGAAACTGCATGTCCTTGACACATGTTCTATTGTATCTAATACAGGTTGGTACACAACCATGTCACATTTTAGTTGTTTCCAAACATGTCAATAATTTGCCATGTGTAAGACAAGATGGTCAATAATCTGCCATGTTGAAGACGAAAAAGGTCAATAATCTACCATGTTTAATATGAAAATGGTCAATAATCTGCCATGTCAAACACAAAATGGTCAATAATCTGCCACGTTTAAGACGAAAAAGGTCAATAATCTGCAATGTTAAAGACAAAATGGTCAATAATCTGCCATGTTTAAGACAAAATGGTCAATACAGGTTGGTACACAAGTGTGTCACGCTTAAGTGGTTTCCAAACATGTTAATGGTGCGCATGCTTACTTAGTAGTTCTCTTTCGCAGTTGGTGAAAGTGGACCACAGACAGGCGTGACAATGTTCACTACACCCTCAACATCTGGGCAGAGGAGTCCTTGCCGACAACTGTCTTTTGACTTTGCTCAATCCGGACAAGGATCACATAATGTCCCTTGGTTACACAACATTGGTATTATTGGTTCAAATTTGGATATGCATTATTTATGTATACCTTCCATATTCGCGGACGAGTACATGACGTTTTCATATTCATGTCAATAACTAAGATGTGCTATACAGGTCACTCGATACATTTTTTTGCAACGAATAACACGTAGCGTTATGCTGCTTTGACTGTGAAACTTTTTTGTTTCGCTTTGCGTGGGAGGTGGTGATTGCTATTTTATCTGTATTATATTCTAAACCATGTGTTAGTCACTACCTTCGTACTACATTTTTCTTAGCTCCATGTTTAGCTTTTTATCTTTCGACATGTTTAGTAATATGGACTGGATTTGTTTGTTGTAATATTGTTGTACTGCTTTGTATTATTGTCCCCAATATTTTTACACACCATATCTTTCTCAGCAGGTGCCATTTTAGATATTTGTTTGCCTTCTACAAAGCAATGACAAACATGTACACCAACAGTGATAGGAGGAGGTTGTAATTTTGACTCTGCCACTTTATTTTTTCAGTATTGCGCCTTTATGTATCACATTTATTGAATGCTATAGTTAAATAAGACTCTTATTGTATGAATATGTCTTACAATTATTGAATAGTTTAGTTAAATAATTGACACACTTATTGTAGGAATATTTGTTGCATTTATTGAATGCCATTGTTAAATAACAAGCACTCTTGTTGGATGAATGTGCAGGTTACACCGAGATATGGAAGAGCGCAACCAAAAGGCTGCACAACTAAGGATGCATCCTCGCCTGAGCATTGGATGGTAGGTCGACGTACACGAACATGATAATGGCCAGACATACTATACTGTCCACACAACATACCTCTTCTTTTCGTTCCGTCTTTGGAGATAGAGCGAAATATATAGGGTGCTATGACCCGTTTTCAGACCCTTTGTCAACTGGCCCGTGGCTCTCCCGCCAGTGCACATAATGTGCACCATTAGCCGAGATTCAGATCTATGGAGGGGTCGAGTCTGACTGCCACACCCAGATGATGACGTTGCTGCTGCTAGTGTCCTTTTTCCCACCAATCTGGTGGTTTTGGATTACACGCACCTCTTCACGAGACATAATAGTCCCCGCCCACCGATGAGGTTTGCAAGGATTGAAAGAAGATTATCATCACGAATGAGGTCTCTCCCATAAAATTGTATTATCTTTCTTGGCTGTATGACTATGGTTTTTAATAAAACCATTGAAATTTATGTTTATAGAGGGACATGATGGTATTTTTTCGTGGACAAAAATTATATTTTTGGTATTTTCCTATAGTTTTTGTGAATGAATATTTATTTATAGTGAGATTGGTCCTTTTTTATTTTGTTTTCTTGCATCTGCAACCTACATGTCAAACTTCAATGTATCCTGCATTATTAATATAAATTTAAAAATAATTCCATGTATATCAAAAATAATATCAATAGAGAGACCACATTATTGGTCCCCATATTGCATACATTAGAGTAACATGATACGCTATATTAAATACATTACACTAACACGATATGTTAAATTACATAAATCACAATAACGCGACATGTTATATTATTTCTTTCTATCTTTCCTTTACAACAACATGTTATAATGAAAATTTTGATGAGGTGTGGTGTCGTTAACAAACTCGATGTGACATTGATATCCTTGAAATAAGATTTTATGTATGTGATAAAATGCCATTACTAATGCATATTAATTGATAAAAATGAGGATGCCCTGTTCTTAAAAATTTGAATGCCCATTGACTTGCAAAGTATGTTCATTGTAACCATAACCAAACTCATTGAAAAGGGTAGATGTTATATGTATGAATCCATAAGATCATGACTTATTCTCAGGAGGATATTGGGTTTTAGACAAAGGAACATTAAACTCATACACAAAGAAGGAAAAGTTAATTAAATATAGAAGTAATAATCATTTTCTTATACAATTGATATTGCAACAATAATTAAGTGTTAAAACAATTCAATTTATCAATATAATGATCAATTAACTCATACACATTATGTTACATTTATTCATACACATTATGTTACTATGTTATTGATAGAATTTAGTTTATTTGTTGCAAATGAAACCCATCAACACACATACATTTTCATTTGAAAAGACAAGGTGAAAATGCTGTAAGCATATGAAACTCATATAACATATGGACAAAAAAATGAGATCAAAACATAAAATGACATCTTTTATTGATCTTCAATAAACTGAGTGTTGGTACTCAAATCTACAGGTTCCCACACTCTAGAGAAATAGCCACTGACTCATGGTTAAGTGGTAGGACTGGATTTGGCCAATGAACAAAGTGTAGCATCCTGACTACAACTTTCTACTCTTTAGGCCCTGCAAAACCTGTTACTACTTATCAGACTGCCATTGGTTTTATGTCAAAGTTATACTATACACTCTAGTCGGTTATCTATTACCGAGATATTCAGTCGGTATGCACAGTCTAGTCGGTTATAGAAGAAAGCAGTCACAAAACGTAGTATACACCGAGCTGTCTATCGAGTATCTTTACATGTCTACCGAGTATCTTTACATGTCTACCAAGCAGCAAAGATGACACACCGAGTTGATATACACTGAGTGAAACATGTTACCAGATTCTTTGAACCTGGACATGCATATGAAAATGTGTTACAAGATCGAGGCACATCTAACAGTTATCACATTGGAAATTGCACTTAAAGATTGTGTATGATTTTGAGGTCATTTAACCAATGAAATAATTTGCATGGCTATTCATTCAATAAATCGTGTTTGTAAGATTGAAGCAATGAATTGGATCATCGTCATAAGAGATTTATTATATACAACATGCGTTAAGAGTTAAAGAGGTGTGTGCATGAGTGTAAGAAGACTGTTACAGAGACACAAAGGTCACCGAGAAGGTTTTCAGAGAACAGTCAAAGAACAGAGTAAACAGAAGGGTTTACCGAGTTACTATATGGGTTATCGAGGTATGCTATAAGCAAGGTAATCTTATTCTGAGCACATAGAATCTGCTATAACATTCCAGATGTAAAGTTGCAGATATTTGTAATAATTTTATTGTAATATTTTGAAGTTGTAAGAGAAACCTTTAACAAGGTAAAAGACTCTAATCAAGTCTATAAATTGTAAAGCCTCTAACCAGGTGCAACATTTAGATGAAGTGTTGTAAAATCCTTTAGCAAGGTAGATTTAACAGATCTTGATACTCCTAACAGGGTAAGCTATTAGAAATAGCTAAACATGTAGCTCTAACCGAGCACTCTTTATTATTACAGTAGTGAAGTTGTGGGTGCCATCCCCACCATAGTTTTTCTCTCTAACCAAGAGTTTCTGTGTAATTAAAATATATGTGTTATGGAGTGAATCATGTATGATTGTTATCTATTTGTTTTAGCTTTATATTATGTTATTGCACTATTCGGTTTATGCCTAACAATAAAGTTATTATTATTGAAGAAAAGTTTTGGAGTACTGATTCACCCCTCCCCTCTCAGTACATTAGCTTTCCTAACAATTGGTAACAGAGCTTGAATCTTGGAAAAGGGTTTAACTACCTAAAGAGAAAGATCTTATCAATGGAAGGATATAAACAATCTTGGAGGATTGTGTATCTGCAAGAAGAGCTGGATCATGCTAATCAAGTGATTGCAGATATGCAAAGGCAAATGCAAAAATCTCTAAAAGTGAGAAGAAGATTATTTGATGATTTGCAGGACTCTCAAGAGTTAGTGGAACAAATTGAGACATCATCTGAGAATAGTATATCTAAAGAAGCTGAAGAAATGATTGAAGTATTGAAAGAAAAGAACAAAGCACTGGCTGATCAACTGAAAGCAATGAAAAGAGAACATGAACATTTCAGCACACAGATGACTGAAAATCTTGATGCATTAAGGACAACTGAGGATAAAGAAAGAGATCTACAAAGAGAGAAACAACAACTTGAAGTCTTAGTATTTGATAAGAATGATGAAATCACAAGGTTAACTAGAATTCAACAAAACCTATCAGATCAACTAGGTTATGCACATTATGAAGCAATTCTAAAGAATGATGAGAATCAAACATTGAAACTTGAAGTATCAAGGTTAACCGATGAACTTGAAACATAGAAGAAATCCAAAGAAACACTAAAGAAGAGTTATGAAGCATCAAAGATGTTGGATGAGGAACTGAATACAAGACGACCCAACAAAGATGCAGGACTCGGTTACAAAGGAAAAGTCTCTATCGAGAAAGGAATTCATACTACCGAGAGAGGAGAATCATCAAAGCAAGCTGGAAACAAGAATAACATCAAAATAAAGAAGCCTATTTGCAACTACTGTGGAAATCAAGGTCACACTGCCAACATATGCCAAATCAGAAAAGGTAAGCAACCGAATGTCACTAAGTCCAATGGTTATTGTTACAATTGCAATAAATATGGTCACACATCTAATCATTGTAGGACAAAGTTTGTTAACAATTATCAGAAGGCAAAATTCAAAGGGTTTTGTAAAAACTGCAATAGATATGGACATAGTACCGAGAAGTGCTGGCTTAAGCAAAAGAACTATATGTGGTATGCACACCGAGAAAATGCTAGAGGTTACCAAACTCACACAGATCCTTACTGACAGTATTCTATAGTACCATGAGATTACAATACAAGGATATGGTGTGAATGTTGTGGAAGATATGGACATGTAAGTGCCAACTATTTCATAAGGTTTGGGATGTACAACCAAAGATCATGGAGAAATCCTGGTATGGCATGTTTTCATTGTCATAAAGTTGGACACTTAGTTGGAGATTGCAGAGATCAACCTAGAAAAGACACTGAAGAAATAAAAGAAAAATTAAAGATGATTTGGAAAAGGAAGGAAATTATGTCAAATGAAGAAAACATCTTACCTACCGAGTTAGGTGCACCTATTCTAAATTAATCGGTAAAGGTATGAAGGGAATGCATTCTCTGAAGGTTAAAATCTTAACAGTTCCTATTCTATTATGTACTTGTTTCAAAATCTGCATAATTAAGATGTATTAGTAAGTTTGAAATTCTATCAAAGTCTTTTGAAGCACTTTACAAGAAGTCTGTCAAGTCGGTGAATACTGGAAACCTGTCTAGTCGATGAATGAAGGAAGTTTGGTTACTCGGTCAAAATGAAAAAAGGTGAGTAAATCAGTTAAAGAGGAACCGAGTGCATTTAATGTTTTTGACCGAACCCGCACGGAGCCCAATAAGGTATTTTGTGTACTTAAAAGCATTTTCGCGATCATTTTCACTTACCAAGTTTTCGAGAAAGCAGAGCAAGCGAATCTAAGGCAATCAAATCTTTGTCATGCCCAAAATTAGGGCAAGAACGGGATAATTTAAAAAAAAAAACAAACAAACATAACTTTTAAAAGCATTAAATCGACAAATATAAAATGCTACATCATGTTTTGTCTTAACTATGTTTAGAGTTAACTAGCTCAAGTAACCAGAAGTATTGAAATAAAAGCGGAGTTCTAATGATTAGTTTTAAGAGTGCCTCCAATTTTACTTGTCAAACTTAAGTAAACTAGGTCAACTAAGTTTATTTTCTGTGATTTAATTAGTTAACAGATTTCAATAATCGTAACTACAACTTTATAAGTTAAAAAATTTATTAACATAAATCTATAGAGAAGATCATGGTAACTATAGACTTTATTTACTGCAGATAAATCTAAAAAAAAAAAAGATTTAAATAAATAAAACCTGCTACTTTATTAATCTATAAAGCATTTAAATTAGCTATAGAGATTTGCATGTTAAATCTATTTAACCTTAATATGCATTTGGGCATTAAATTGATAGAGGTAAAATACTTATTTTAATTCTACTAACATACAAGCTTGCTTCTATAGTTCTTTCCATTATTTCATTATGCATAAAGAAACATTTGAACTTTTATTTTGAGATTAACATGAAATGCAACAATTGTTGTTGCAATAACTATAGGTAACCCAACCCAAAAATAAACATTTCAGCCTTTCCATAATAACTTAGTGAAATGAAGAATTTCTTTAGGACATTATGAATACAATTTTTCAATAATACAAGTGGTAAAACACTCATTTAGTCTTTCTTTTCTAGAAAAAGAAATTTTAAATAAATAATACATTCTTTTCAATAATTACAACATGCAACTCTGGTGTACAAATATGCAATTGAATATAGCGTCTCTTTTCTTATTCTTTTTTTTTGCAAATCAAGAACGAAACAACGACTTCTAGCTTGTCCCTTTTCTTTTACTTCCAAGCAAGTTTCCTACAAATAAATCAAAGGCTATGACCATGGAATGCTCACCTCCCAGCCTAGGCTAACTGGTAGCCACCCTCGAGCTTGAAGAACCAAGCCCTAGATAGGTACACACATGCAAACACAAAGGACATAATACACACAAACTAAAACACATCCCAACCCAGGTTACATTGCACCACACATTGTGATGACCTTTTTAAGGGTGGTAGTGGACCAAGTATCCTGAGGAGAACTGCAAGTATGGAAAACATGTAGCCACCTCATGGCAACCAAATACATCAAGTATAATAACCCCTTATTCCTTATGTCCCCCAAGGCATTCATGCCTTATTTCCCTCCTTATGACCCCCAATGCATAAACAAGCCATGCAGCAAGGGTCACATAAAATCCCTTGTGATCGCTCTTATAACGAGAGTCTCTCACTCGAGGGCTGTCACTTCTACCACCCACAAGATCCTCCTCTCTCCCAAGAGTAGGAGGTCTTGATTACTCCCCAAAAACACATACAATGAATAAACACAAAATACCAAATAAATTTCCAAGAGAACGTGCATGGAAACTAGTCTTTTACACAATCATTACTTTTAAAACACATGCAATAAGAAATCCATTATAAGAAAGATACAACCAACCTTAATCTGCCTAAAGGTATGCTAGTTTTGTTGAGGATGAGCAACCTAATTCCACGGTTCTTCTCCTCCTACCCTTAGCCAAAATTCTCAAACCAAATTTTATCTTTTTCTTTTCAAAAATTTCTTGTCTCGAAAAATGGAGAGTGGGTGATTACCCACAAATTTTCTAATTCTTGCTTAAGAAGCCCATTGTGAGAGTTCTCACAAGTTTTTAAAAACTAAAAAGGAAGGTAAGGTAAAATGGGAAAGGGAACTCTCATTCCAAAAGGAAAGTTTACAACTAGGTTCAAGTCTTCTAATTTCAATTTTCGCACAACTTAGAAAAGTCACTTCTTAGGGTGTCTAAAAGGTCACATAGGAGTAGAAACTTGCCTAAAATTACCCCTAACCCTTAGGTATACCTTATGGGCTTTAGGAAACCCTATTAAACTACCCCTAGGTGTCCATTTAACCCTTTTTTAACCCCTCTGAAGTTTATTTTCGGGTCAAACCTATGTTGACCATCCCAAAGATTCTTTACCCAAGGGATTTATGGAATCTCATTACATTAATTGAAAAAACTATACTTAAACAATACCCACCAAGAGACAAATTTAAAAATTCAAACATAAATCCACACGTGTCAAGTGACAGAAAGAAAATACTTTTTCAAATTTATACATGAAATCGTGTCTCTTGTGGATTTTACATAAATCAATTAAATAACACTTAACACACATGCATCATTTACTATTACGAATAAAATACAACACAAACGGGGTGTTGTCTCTCCAAATAGACAAACCCTGGCTTTACGAACATACATAGGTCTAGGTTTGGTTCTCCGTAATATTTCCATGGTCACATGGATAACTTCCTGCGCATCTCAATTTACACATTAGTAGCTTGAAGTAACCTCATATAATATAAATCACAAGAATAATAATACACATCATCACTTGCATAAAATTTACATCTGAACAATTTAATACATCTTATATCCAAGCAATTTCACATAAGCAATTCATCCTAATTCTCATAATTTTGATCCACACATAAACATACATCATATTTCTATCATCATAGTAAAGTCCTGCAAATTCAATAACGACATTTATCACCGCAAATTCATCCTATCCAAAAATCATGTAGTGTTCTATATCATAAAGCATATAAATAAAACATCAACATATAGCAATGTTATCCAAATCATGGAATCATATAAGCTCTAAATCCATAATGCATAAAAAAATAAAGCATCCATAATAGTCTCATCATAAAAACCACTGAAATGTCAGATTGAGTCGGGGTGGGGCCTCACACCCTCCCCCTCTAGGCATTAACTTCCTCCTAGAGTTCATCAAAGAGGTGGGGGTACTTTGATCTCATACGTGCTGTGTCCTCCCATGAAGCCGTAACCTCATCATAACAATCCCACTGGACCCTAACCTAGTCCAGCTCTCGACCTCGAAGGGCTAGTGTCCGGCGTGCCAAAATGCGAATGGGCTCCAAAGCTAGCTGCCCATCTGACTCCACCTACAAGGCATCCCAATCTAAAATATGAGACTCATCATAGATAAATTTTCTTAAAACTTATACATGAAACACATCGTGGATGCATGACAGGCTAGGTGGAAATGCTAAATGGTAGGCAACTGGGCCTATCCTCTCAAGGATCTCATAAGGTCCTACAAAGCGAGGTGTGAGCTTAGAACCCTTTCTGTAATGGATTGGACTCTTATGCGGCCACACTCTCAAGAAGACTCTGTCTCCAACCAAGTAGCTACGATTTATCCTCTTCGCATCTGCATATTTCTTTTGTCTATCCTGTGCCTCTCTTAGATGCTGCCTAATCAAATCCACCTGCTGTTCCATATCCCGAACTATCTCAGGACCAATAGCAACTTTGTCCTCTATGCGATCCCAACTCAACGGTGTCCTGCAAGGCCTGCCGTATAATGCCTGGTAGGGTGGCATCCCCAAAGAAGTGTGATTCCCATTGTTATAGGAAAACTCCACTAAGGGAAGGTACTCTTCCCATCTGGTCTGATGATCCATGATGTACATGCAAAGCATATCCTCTAACACCTGATTAACCCTCTTTGTCTGACTATCCATTTCCGGGTGATAGGCTGTACTGAAATTGAGCTTAGTGCCCATAGTTGCCTGTAATGACTTCCAAAAGGAAGAAGTGAAGAGGGAATCTCTATCAGAAATAATCTTGCATGGCACGCCATAAAGACTGACAATGTCTCACAAGAACACCTGTGCTACTGCTGGTGCTGTGAAGGTAGTCCAAACTGGTGAAAAGTGGGCCACTTTGGTCAACTTGTCAACTGTCACCAAGATAGCATCGTGGCGATGAGAAGACATAGGTAGACCAATGATGAAATCCATGGATATAGTATCCCACTTCCACTTTGGTATAGCATGAGATTGGAGCAATCCACCTGGATGGCGGTGCTCTGCCTTTACTCTCTGACACTCGAGGCATCAGGCTACTAACTCAGCAATGAGCTGCCACATTCCTAGCCAATTATACAACTGCCTCAAGTCAGCAAGCAACTTTTTAACTCTGGGATGCACTGCATAAGGAGCTCTATGAGCCTCCATGACAATGAACTCTCACAATCCCCCGGAGGAAGGTACATAGATGCGCCCTCTATGGCGTAATAGTCCATCGAACTCTAAGGAATAATCCACATATTTCCCCTCTAGAGTATCCTGAGATCATATCACCTGACGAACCTCTGTATACCATCCATCCTCTGGTAAATGCTGTAGTATACGGTCTCTCAAATCCATGCCCATAGATATGGTGTAAACCTTGTGACGTCTCCTACTCAAAGCGTCTGCAACTACGTTTTCCTTTCCTTTGATTTAGTGAACGTCAAAATCATATTCGCACAAGAACTCCATCCATCTCCTCTAACATGCATTAAGATTTGGCTGAGTGAAAATGTACTGAAGACTCTGATGATCTGAATGCAGCTCAAAGTGATGACCCAAAAGGAAGTGTCTCCACCTCACAAGTGCATGCACCACTGCTGCGAGCTCAAGGTCATGAGTAGGATAATTAAGTTCATGAGTCTTAAGTTTCCTAGACTTGAAAGCTATAGCCCTACCATCCTGCATAAGGATTGCTCCTAAACCCTCTAGTGAAGCATCTATACAAACCATGAAGTCAGCTGAGGGATTTGGTACAACAAGAATAGGAGCACTAGTAAGTGCCTTCTTGAGTTCCTGAAAGGCCTTCACGCACTTCTTTGTCCACAAAAATTTCTTCCCTTTATGCTGAAGAGAAGTAATAGGATGTGCGACTCTGGAGAATCCCTCAACAAAATGTCGGCAATAACCTGCTAAGCCCATGAAGCTCCTGACCTCTGTCACACTGGTTGGTGCTGACCAATCCATAATAGCCCTGATCTTTGATGGGTCAACTGAGACCCCATCATTGGAAATAACGTGCCCAAGGTACTTGACCTCTGATTGAAAGAAAGCACACTTTGACAAACTGCCAAACAACTGGTTATCCCGCAAACACTGCAATACCCATTTCAGGTGCTCTTCATGCTCCTTCTCATTCTGAGAATATATCAGTATATCATCAAGGAACACAATTACAAAATGGTCCAGAAATGTACGGAATACCCCATTCATGAGGCTCATAAAAATAGCTGGGGCATTCGTAAGACTGAATGGAACCACGGTGAACTCATAGTGACCATATCTAGTGTGAAATGCGGTCTTTTGGATATCACTTTCCACTATTCTCAGCTGATGGTACCCTGACTTCAGATCAATTTTGGAAAAGACTTTGGCACCCTGAAGTTGGTCGAATAAATCATTAATTCTGGGCAAAGGATATCGGTTCTTGATGGTTAATTTATTTAACTGCCAATAATCCATACACAATTGGAGAGATCCATCCTTCTTCTTAACGAAGATGACTGGTGCACCCTAAGGGGATACGCTAGAACGAATATGACCCTTCTCAAGGAGTTCCTCAAGCTGTATTTTGAGCTCATTAAGCTCGTTTGTGGTCATCCTATAAGGTGCTCTGAAAACTAGCTCGACTCCTGGTACAAGGTCTATATGAAAGTCAATCTCTCTATGGGGCGACATTCTAGGTAGCTTTGAAGGGAACACATCTGAATATCCCTTAAGGATAGGATGGTCATCAAGTAATGTTTCCTTTTCTTCCTCTTCTCCTCTGTCATTGATAGTGATAGCAAAAAGCTGACATCCCTTTTGCATGCTCCGCTTAAGCTGCATTGCGGAGATCATACGAAGAGACACGGGTCTCTGAATCTCGGTGATAACTATGGGCGAACCATGATCATCCTCACACTCGATCTTTTTCAGGAGGCAATCTATCTTGGCTCTGTGGGCATAAAGCCAATCCATGCCAAGTACGATACCATAAGATCCAAGTGGTGTTACTCTAAGGTTTACTAATGTGGTGGTCTTGCCAATCTGCAATTGACATGCCCTAACCTTTGATTCCACTGACACTCTAGCCCCTGAAGCTAATTCCACTTCCCAACTGACACCCTGTCTAGTTGCCACTAGCCCACAATGCTCCACAACTAATGGAGATATAAAGGAGTCAGTAGCTCCTGAGTCAAACAAAATAGATACATTGTTACATTTGATCATACCTACAGCCTCGATAACCGTGGCCTGATGCTCAGCCTGGCGGTTGTCAACCGCTGCGAATACGCTATGGGACCTGCCCATATCACCAACTGTCGGCTTTGAAGCGGCCATCCGTTGATTCCCTGCCATCTGACCCTGAGGGTAATCCCTCGCCATATGCCCCATGGCGCCACATGTAAAGCAAGCACCTTGTGCCTAAAACTATGTGCCCTGGGGCCTAGAGAAAGCCTGTCCTCCTATCTTGCTAGATCCATTGTACCCACCCCTGGAGGACTGCTAAGTCCTCATCGGAGATGTGTAAGGAACCTATGCTCTTTGATCTCGCCTCTGACCCTGAGACTGCCACTTCTTGGGCTTGGTGCCCTGCTGATACTGTGGAGGCTTCTGCCTCTGGTTCCATGGTGTCGTTGCGGAGGAGGGGGTTTGGAGAACCCCTGTGAGTTTCAGTTATTTTCCTTCCAATGTGGTTTCTGGAATCCATAGGTCTGGGGTGTGGGGTTGCGGTTCTGAAACCGATCCCTAGTGTCCTGTGGTCTGACCTAAATTTCCTCGGCTATCAGTGCCTTCTCCACGGCAACTCGAAGGCTCTCTGGAGCAGACATCCTCACTGGCCCAGCTATACCGACATTTAACCCTCTGATCAAGCGGTTGATAAGAAGTTTTTCCGTCCTTTAGATAATCTACGTAAGGCAAGAGCTCAAAGAATTTTCTCTCATATTGGGTTACTGATAAGCCCTTTTGTTGGAGGTCGTGAAACTCGTCTATATGACACTGTCTGAAATGTTCTGATAGGTACCTCTCTCTGAACCTCTCTGTGAATATCTCCCAAGTGAGAGTATCAGGAACTAACCCGCATTTGTACTCCTCTTGTCTCCACCATGTGGAGGTCATTCCTCTTAGCAGATGGACTGCAACATGTGCTTTTAGGTTGCTCTCGTAAGAGCGCAACACAAAGCACCTCTCAAGGCTCAAAAGCCATGCCTCAACTTCTACCCCGTTGGTAGAGCCCCCAAAAGATGGTGGCTGGAGGCACATGACCTCCCTGATAAGATCCCTTGGATCCCGATGAGCTCGCTCAAAATAAACTGGCTCCACCACTAGAGGTGGTCCTGGTATGTGCACAGACTATGGCTCATTTCCACCCTGACTCTCTATAGGAATAGGAGCTGGGCTCCTGCTTCGTTCCCTCTCAACTGATCTATTACTCCCAGAGTCCTGATTTCTAACCTGAGGGTTCTCTACTGGAATCCTTTCTTGAACTATGCCAATTAGGTTCTGGATTGCTTCTAAGAGGTTTCGGTTAGGATCATTTGGCTGTTCAAGAGGTGCTTCTGGGTTCTCTTTTGGAACCGATTCCTCCCTAACTACCTCTTCGTGTGCTATGCGCACACGCCTAGGAACCCTTCCACGCTTGCGAGCTTGCCGCGTCATCGAAGGCATCCTAAGAGGAAAATAAAATAAAATAAATTAAATAACTAATCTTTTAGAAAAATATTTAATTAATTAAATTTAAATATTCTATAAAAATCAATTTAATAAAATAAAATAAATAATCTAAAGCAAAATGTAAGTGGAGTAAGGTTCCTAGTGTGGAAACCTTGCTCTAATACCAAAATGTCATGCCCAAAATTTAGGGCAAGAACGGGATAATTAAAAAAAAAAAACAAACAAACATAACTTTTAAAAGCATTAAAATGACAAATATAAAATGCTACATTATGTTTTGTCTTAACTATGTTTAGAATTAACTAGCTCAAGTAACCAGAAGTATTGAAATAAAAGCGGAGTTCTAATGATTAGTTTTAAGAGTGCCTCCAATTTTACTTGTCAAACTTAAGTAAACTAGGTCAACTAAAAGGTCGATCATAATTGCAAAGGCATATTTTCCTATAGTGTTTAATCACATGCATCTATGTCTAGGAGGGTTAAAAATTTACCCTTTAGCCCATTAAGAGACATTTAGGATTGAAATTCC
Organism: Cryptomeria japonica; assembly: GCF_030272615.1. Taxonomy (NCBI): domain Eukaryota; kingdom Viridiplantae; phylum Streptophyta; class Pinopsida; order Cupressales; family Cupressaceae; genus Cryptomeria; species Cryptomeria japonica. Next base: position 514,709,495 of record NC_081408.1, on the reverse strand, counting down.
CTAGGGGTTTAATTTTCAAACATCTAAATTTAAATTAATTAAAAGTCTATAATAATCCACAGTTTTCAATTTATAAATATTTCAACCCTTTTAGACTCACAATTAAATAATAACTGTGTTAAAATTAAATTAAATTATCTCAATAAAATAAATATTAACCCCGTTATCATTTATTTTATGACATCCCAATAAGCTCAACTAAAAATAAAGAATAATATTAATCCCTTTTAATATTTAATACTTAATCACCTTTTTCTTTTATTATAAAAGGGTAAGCGTTAACCCCATTAATATTTATTTCATATCATCTCCACTTTTATAATTATATATATCATTAGATATATAGATATATATATATATATATATATATATATATATATATATATATATATATATATATATATATTCATTCATATATTCATTTACAACCTTGCAATAATATATATATATATATATATATATATATATATATATATATATATATATATATTCATTCATATATTCATTTACAACCTTGCAATAATATTCTAATATGATATATATATATATATATATTTATATTTTCAATCTCCATGCAACCCTAACCCTTTTTATTTTCTCTTTCCTTTTTAATTATACCCTAATTCATTATATGCATATAAATATATGCCCCTTTATTACTTTTTTTTTTCTACATTTCTTTCTACTTATTTACCCTAGCCCTAACTAGGCTAGGGTTCCATTATATATTTTTTTTGTTGTAGGGCGAGCTTGGGCGGCGGCCATGGTGGATTCGGCCGGGTTAACAGAATGGGGAGGCGGCGTCGTTTTTGATAGAGGGCGGGCGAAGGGGTCTTGCTCCCCACAGGGACGACGACGCTGTCACTGTGGGTCGCCGCCCACAGTGGAGGTTGAGGCCTTCCACTGTGGGTTGCGGCCCACAGTGGCGGCTGCGGCCACCATTGGGGAGCCCGCGCCCACTGAGCGGAGGGGCTGCCCTGTGGGGAAGACCGCAGGGGCCGAGCCCTAAAAAAAATTTTAAATTTTTTTTTTTTAAAACAAATTTTAATTTGTTTTTATTATATATATATATATATATATATAAAATCACAGATACACGCAAAAACAAAAAAAAGTATTTTTTTTTAATACAAATATAAATAAATAAATATATATATATACATGCTTCTGTATATATTTATTTATATGTCTATATTTCGAATCCATAATAAATTTTAAGATTATCTCTACTATGCATTATATACAATTTTTTTTTTTTACCTTTTTAACAGATTATTCTAAAATAATCAGATTTAGCCACTGTATTATTTTTTCTTTAAAAATAAATAAATAAATTCCTTTTTCTAAAACTCTAAGATAACTATTTAATCATAGGTTTATTTTCTGCGATTTAATTAGTTAACAAATTTCAATAATCCTAACTACAACTTTATAAGTTAAAAAATTTATTAACATAAATCTATAGAGAAGATCATGGTAACTATAGACTTTATTTACTGCATATAAATCTAAAAAAAAAAAAGATTTAAATAAATAAAACCTGCTACTAACCCAAAAATAAACATTTCAGCCTTTTCGTAATAACTTAGTGAAATGAAGAATTTCTTTAGGACATATTATGAATACAATTTTTCAATAATACAAGTGGTAAAACACCCATTCAGTCTTTCTTTTCTAGAAAAAGAAATTTTAAATAAATAATACATTCTTTTCAATAATTACAACATGCAACTCTGGTGTACAAATATGCAATTGAATATAGCGTCTCTTTTCTTATTCTCTTTTCTGCAAATCAAGAACGAAACAACAACTTCTAGCTTGTCCCTTCTCTTTTACTTCCAAGCAAGTTTCCTGCAAATAAATCAAAGACTATGACCATGGAGTGCTCACCTCCCAGCCTAGGTTAACTGGTAGCCACCCCCGAGCTCGGAGAACCAAGCCCTAGACAGGTACACACATGCAAACACAAAGGCCAGAATACACACAAACTAAAATACATCCCAACCCAGGCTACACTGCACCACACATTGTGATGACCTTTTTAAGGGTGGTAGTGGACCAAGTACCCTGAGGAGAACTGCAAGTATGGAAACCATGTAGCCACCTCATGACAACCAAATACATCAAGTATAAAAACCCCTTATTCCTTATGCCCCCCAAGGCATTCATGCCTTATTTCCCTCCTTATGACCCCCAATGCATAAACAAGCCATGCAGCAAGGGTCGAATAAAATCCCTTGTGATTGCTCTCATAATGAGAGTCTCTCACTCGAGGGCTGTCACTTCTACCACCCACAAGATCCTCCTCTCTCCCAAGAGTAGGAGGTCTTGATTACTCCCCAAAAACACATACAATGAATAAACGCAAAATACCAAATAAATTTCCAAGAGAAAATGCATGGAAACTAGTCTTTTACACAATCATTACTTTCAAAACACATGCAATAAGAAATCCATTATAAGAAAGATACAACCAACCTTAATTTGCCCAAAGGTATGCTAGTTTTGTTGAGGATGAGCAGCCCAATTCTACACTTCTCCTCCTCCTACCCTTAGCCAAAATTCTCAAACCAAATTCTATCTTTTTCTTTTCAAAATTTTCTTGTCTCCAAAAATGGAGAGTGGGTGATTACCCACAAATTTTCTAATTCTTGCTTAAGAAGCCCATTGTGAGAGTTCTCACAAGTTTCTAAAAACTAAAAAGGAAGGTAAGGTAAAATGGGAAAGGGAACTCTCATTCCAAAAGGAAAGTTTACAACTAGGTTCAAGTCTTCTAATTTTAATTTTCGCACAACTTAGAAAAGTCACTTTTTAGGGTGTCTAAAAGGTCACATGGGAGTAGAAACTTACCTAAAATTATCCCTAACCCTTAGGTATACCTTATGGGTTTTAGGAAACCCTATTAAACTACCCCTAGGTGTCCATTTAACCATTTTTAAACCCCTCTGAAGTTTATTTTCGGGTCAAACCTATGTTGACCATCCCAAAGATTCTTTACCCAAGGTATTATGGAATCTCATTACATTAATTGAAAAAGCTATAGTTAAACAATTCCCACCAAGAGACAAATTTAAAAATTCAAACATAAATCCACACGTGTCAAGTGACACAAAGAAAATACTTTTACAAATTTATACATGAAATCGTGTCTCTTGTGGATTTTACATAAATCAATTAAATAACACTTAACACACATGCATCATTTACTATTACAAATAAAATACAACACAAATGGGGTGTTGTCTCATAAACCCTGGCTTTACGAACATACATAGGTCTAGGTTTGGTTCTCCGTAATATTTCCATGGTCACATGGATAACTTCCTGCGCATCTCAATTTACACATTAGTAGCTTGAAGTAACCTCATATAATATAAATCACAAGAATAATAATACACATCATCACTTGCATACAATTTACATCTGAACAATTTAATACATCTTATATCCAATCAATTTCACATAAGCAATTCATCCTAATTCTCATAATTTTGATCCACACATAAACATACATCATATTTCTATCATCATAGTAAAGTCCTGCAAATTCAATAACGACATTTATCACCGCAAATTCATCCTATCCAAAAATCATGTAGTGTTCTATATCATAAAGCATATAAATAAAGCATCCACATATAGCAATGTTATCCAAATCATGGAATCATATAAGTTCTAAATCCATAATGCATAAAAAAATAAAGCATCCATAATAGTCTCATCATAAAAACCAGTGAAATGTCAGACTGAGTCAGGGTGGGGCCTCACAACCTCCTACAAAGCAAATTCAAGGTATTTACATCAATCTCAACACATTGTTAAGCTGGTTTACCGATCTTATCTAGTTACCATTATCTGCTATGCATAAAGCATCAGTTGTTTGAAATCCTGAAACCCTAAGGATCTTTTGTTAGCTTTTATTTGAAATCTTCAATGGCGCCCAAGATCCAAGATCCCATAGTTGTCAAGAATGTAGAAAAGCCCTCACTAAAATACTCTTTGACTCCCAAAGTCGCTTCTGAACTAGATGACAAAACCGCGTTTTCACTCATCCCGAACAGAGTGTTACTAGTCAAGGATGTGAGATTCTTCACCAAATGTCGTGTTGAAGAACTTGGTCATGTTGAAATCAAAGACACCTATGATGAGCTGTGTACCGATGGTAAATTGAACAACAAGTATGAGCACATCAAAATCAAAGGATTAACTGAAGCCCTAACCTATCCCCGTGTGTTCAAACCGTAGTGGGTCAAGTTTGTTCCTTGCAGAGTTCACAATGATTTCATGTGGCTAGAAGAGCAACCATTTAAGATCACTAAGGAAATCATTCATCTGATTACTGGTTACCCTATCTATGATCATGCCCGAGCCCAGAAGATGATATCACAGAAGGAATTGATCAGTTTAACCAGAGTAGAATCTGACTGCAGAGGATTGAAACTAAACAATGTCACAGATGAAGAATTAAAAAATTCCATTAGAGTAATGGGTTACTATTTCTTCCAATCGGCAAGGGAAAACAGTGTTCCCTGTGCAGTAGTAGACTTGGCCTACAAAATTGTGAAAAAGGGAATGAAAATTGATCTATGTGAGGTGTTGTTGAAGAACCTATTTGAAAATCTGAACACCATCAGGAAGCCAAAGAAGAACAACTCGGCTAATACTCTAAAGTTTGGATCACTACTAGTATGCATGTTTTTCTATTTTGAAAAATTCTTTCCATCAGTCGGTAAAGTTGTTTGGGAATTACACCGACCAATCACCCATCAGATTAATGACTTCATCAAGAAGTTAGGAGATAATTTCAATGATATTATGGATGATTACTTCAATAAATTTCAAGAGAAAATGCATAACAGATATATAGGATTCCACCCCAGCTAGTAGAGAAATACAAAAATGGTATATGTTTTGAAGTTGACACCGATTACTGTTATGTGAATGCTGTGGAACCAAGGACTCAATATTTGTCACCGATGGGTTATGAGATTGATTTTGACATCACAAAACAACAAATTGATGCATTTCTTACATTGCCTAGACATGCTACTGAGCTGAGGTATGGTACCTATGAGGAAGTAGAGGAAAATGTAAAGATGAACATTGTAGTACCCAAAGCTACAAGAAAGGCAACAAAAATGATAAAGGCATTGTTAGAAAAATTCAGAGAAGACTCTTCCTCTACACCTATCAAAGACACCATTGCCATTACCGAGGAGGAATCTGAAGCCCAAGAGGCAGCTATAACACTGAGCACCGAATTGCCTAAGGGAAAAGTATTGAAGAGAAAGAAACATGACACATCAAAGGCCTCACCGACTCCACCTCCACTAAAGCGACCTAACACAAGAGAATCTGTAGCCTCACCGAGTAAGAAAATAGAAAGTGTTACTGCTCCCAAGGTAACAAAGACATACAAGAAATCTACTTGGAGACTCATTTTGGCAAAAGAGTCAAGTGATACCGAATCAGAGGATGCAAGCAAATTCCAGATTGTCAAGAGCAAGAAGGTAAATATACATAGTGTTGAAAAATTCCTTGCTAATCTGAAAGAATATGGTGGATTTGGAGGATTTAGATATGTCAAGTATGAAACTAGGAACAATGATGAGAAGAGACAAATTGAAGAAGCTGTCATCTGCACACTTCTAAAGTTCTGGTTAGCTCCATTGGAACTAGCTAAGTCACTTCCAAATGAACTATATCTGCATATTGATAATAGGTGGAAGTATGCAATGGACTCAAAGAAATAGATCAAAGAGAGAAGTCTGGTTCATCTCTTTCCTGACATGTCAGTAGCTGAAATAAAGAAACATCTGACAACCCACAACTCAAAGTTTCTTGTCAAACAGAGAACCTTAAAACTGATGAATGGGCTATATATTGAAGTGGAAAATGAGACAAAAGCAAAGTGGTAGGAAATCTTCAAAATCAAGGATGCCGGTGAGCAAGCTACAGTTGAAATTGTTGATGTCACCGAGCACGATCCTGATGTCATCGAGCAAGGTCCTGATGCTACCGAACAAGACCCTGTTGACACCATTCAAATAGATGAAGATGTCATGGATTTAGAGGCACCGGAACAGGAAATGATAGATGGCACTGCATATGCAAAACTTGTATCTAGTGAATCAGTCTTGGAACAAGTTCAGCCTTATCCATCGGTCAAGCAACCTGTCTCAACCGAAACTCCTTAGGATACAGATCAAGGCACTGAAGGTCACAAGTCTACAGTAGGAGAAGGTACTACTCAAGAACAAACATCTCAAGCACCTTCTAACACTGAGACTATTGCAACTGAGACAAAGAGTACCGAGACACCGAAGGACTCTACAAAGGCTAAAGGAACCGATCAAAGTGTTGCCTCTACTGAGCAACCTACCGAGAGTCATCAAGCCTCACAAGCCCTTGTCTTAGTTCCATCGGTGAAAGGTAAAGAAAATAAAATGAAAAAACATAGTTTTAAAGTTGATTTGTCAAAACCAATAGTGTTGCCCAATGTAGACATATCAAAATTGAAAGGGCAAGCACTCATTGATTTCGGTTAATTGTGCAAAGCAAAGGCCGAACAAGAAAAGCAAATGGCCATTCAAAAGAAAAATAAAGTACTTCAGAAGGTAAAAGCACTCCTAATAGATATGCTACCTGAAGCTACAGTATCAACAGATGCAGCCATCCACATTCAACTGGATGAACTCCTCACAAAGATAGAGACATTTGGAGTAGATGCATCAGAGTATTTGAGCAAGCTGAAAGACAAAGAGCTCACTGCAAAAATGATAGAAGAGGTACAAAAAGCTATAGCTATTGGCAAAGTTAAACTTGTCAAATTTATTGCTGAGTTGACTCCACAACTCAAGCACATTCTTTATTTATTTCAGAAACTGTGCACATTTTCTTTATTCATTAAAGACATTAAGAATAAAACAGAGCCAATTGAGAAAGAGATCACCGATCTCTCAAGCAAGTTGACCACAAAGCCAAATTCAGTTTAGAATTTTTATACAAGGTTACAAAAGCTCATGGCTCAACAATTGGACTTAAGAAATAAAGAACACAAGATCAGGATGGAGATAATGACCCTTCAGACATTATTCCTTCCACATCTTTCATCGGTCCAAGAACAGATCAACTGAGCCACATACTTATCTACTACTCAAGAGGGAAGCACTCTAGATGGCTTAATATCACTATTGACTGATATTCAAGCGCATAATTCTTTAATGGACAGTATAAAGGATGCACTCTCTGTCACTCTCACCGACGCCCGGACCAAGTACAAATCCATTTTTGATCAGTTACCACCCCCGAATGGTAATTAAGTTTTTGATGTTTGTCAAAAAGGGGGAGTAATATGTTACAGTACTAGGGGAGTAATACAATATATTTGGGGAGTGATACAATATTGAGAGAATGGTATAGTATTCAGAGTATAGTATATAGGGGGAGTACACCGAGCAATAAACAAAACACTAAGCAAAGCACACATAACAGATCATCGAGCATGCAAAATCAAAATTTTGTACAATATATCGATAAGGGGAGTATATATGATATATTATATTATTGACTATTGTATATACTGTCAGTATATAGTCAAATTTTGCAAGTATATAGATTTTTGAGTTATAACTTTGATAGTAGTTTTTGTCAAAAATCTCAACTAATGTCAAAAGGGGAGATTGTTACTACTTATCAGATTGCCATTAGTTTTATGTCAAAGTTATACTATACACTCTAGTCGGTTATCTATTACCGAGATATTTAGTCGGTATGCACAATCTAGTCGGTTACAGAAGAAAGCAGTCACAAAATGCAGTATACACTGAGCTGTCTACTGAGTATCTTTACATGTCTACCGAGCAGCAAAGATGACACACCGAGTTGATATACACCAAGTGAAACGTGTTACCAGATTCATTGAACCTGGCCATGCATATGAAAATGTGTTACAAGATCGAGGCACATCTAACCGTTATCACATTGGAAATTGCACTTAAAGATTGTGTATGATTTTGAGGTCATTTAACCAATGAAATAATTTGCATGGTTATTCATTCAATAAATCGTGTTTGTAAGATCGAAGCAATTAATTGGATCACCGTCATAAGAGATTTATTATATACAGCATGAGTTAAGAGTTAAAGAGGTGTGTGCATGAGTGTAAGAAGACTGTTACAGAGACACAGAGGTTACCGAGAAGGTTTTCACAGAACAGTCAAAGAACAGAGTAAACAAAAGGGTTTACCGAGTTACTATATGGGTTATCGAGGTATGCTATAAGCAAGATAATCTTATTCTGAGCACATAGAATCTACTATAACATTCCAGATGTAAAGTTGCAGATATTTGTAATAATTTTATTGTAATATTTTGAAGTTGTAAGAGAAACCTTTAACAAGGTAAAAGACTCTAATCAAGTCTATAAATTGTAAAGCCTCTAACCAGGTGCAACATTTAGATGAAGTGTTGTAAAATCCTTTAGCAAGGTAGATTCAATAGATCTTGATACTCCTAATAGGGTAAACTATCAGAAATAGCTAAACATGTAGCTCTAACCGAGCACTCTTTATTATTGCAGTAGTGAAGTTGTGGGTGCCATCTCCACCACAGTTTTTCTCTCTAACCAAGAGTTTCTGCGTAAACAAAATATATGTGTTATGGAGTGAATCATGTATGATTGTTATCTATTTGTTTTAGCTTTATATTATGTTATTGCACTATTCGATTTATGCCTAACAGTAAAGTTATTATTGAAGAAAAGTTTTGGAGTATTGATTCACCCCTCCTCTCTTAGTACATTAGCTTTCCATATTAGGCCTAACAAAACCTAGGTGGGTATCCCTATAACAACATCACTTTGATATTATTACTTGCTTGACAAGACACTGTACTTTAGCAGATGTTTCAATGAAAATATACCAAGGAAAGACTGAAAAAACTTCGTACTCTTTGGCTTAGACCTTATTTTATGTCACCTTTTGGTACATTGAAACTTGTTCTAATCTACGCTATTCCTAAACTTAATTCCAGTGCTAAAAACAAACAAATTTTAATGATTGATTGATTCTGAAATTTGGAAAACATGAACAATGCTTACTTTCTAGGGAATATAGAGTCAAAACAAGACCGTGACACTTACATCAACGTGGATATAGGTTTTAATCCCGCGAATATCTTTGAACATAAATGCCTTGCATAAACATTCAACTGAAGAAACAAAACCTTAACTCAATCTCACATTAGTTCATCCTATGTTATTTTTTGATAGAATTTAATTCATTTGCTACAAATGAAACCCATCAAATCATACACATAATCATTTAGAATAGACAAGCTTACAACACTCTAAGCAATTGAAACTCATACAACTCGATCTCAAAATTGTATCTCTCCTGATTTCAAAATATATCATGGAGGCTTCTTTCTTAGCCTCCTGAAGCTCTCCAGTAGCCCTTTCCAATTCCTCAGGCCTTATTCCCCCCGGTATCCTTGCCTCTTCTTTATTCAATTTCTCCTTTAGTTTACAATTCTCAACAAATAAAAAATTATAATCATGATACTTCTTGGCCAAAGTATCCCTCAAAGCAATATGTTTTGCTTCTAAGTCCTGGACTACCAATTGAGCAAATTGTGCTACATGTGAAGTCAGAGAAACAACCTCTCCTGCTGTGGTATCACTTGCTGCCATTAGGATTGCTTCTCCCTGCTGCTGCTTTAGCCCAAAAGGAACAATTGGCCTATTTACACTTGATCCCCTAACCCAAACTGCAAAGGCTTTGATATTTACATTAACTCCAGACCCATAGTTTTCATATTCTTTCACATACCTTGGGTCATTCTGCCTAACAACTTGGTCTAACAAAAATAGTTTCATGTGATCCCATCGAGGAACTAGAATCATGCCACTATTGGCCACCATTACTCTGGCTTCCTCGAGGGTGCATTGAATGTTATTGGGGTCAATATTTACTTCTTCCCCCAAAGCTGCATTTCTTAGTTTTTCTTTAAGCCAAAAAGACTTAAACTCTGGGGAATTCACAAAATTGTTATCTCTATTTTTTTAAGTCGTGTCAATCACCATGCAGGCCATTGATGGCTCTGAAATCACCGTGTTTCCTTGTCCCAAGCATCGCTTTTCACCTTTGCTCATTGCTTTGAGATAAATTTTCATCATTTCTAGCTTTTCTTCCTATTCCAGGCCCCTCTTCTCTAGCTATCACATCCTTCTGGGATAATAATTATTTTGGAAATCACTATTCTTTTATCCCAGAGCATTTCTTTCATCTTTGTCACTTATACTTACTGAACATTACGCCCTTCATCCCTCGGGATAACTCTCGCCTTGTCTTTCTTCATTATTTTTACCTCGGAGCCTCAAATGATGCTCGTCTTAGCCCCCTGGGATAAGCTTTCCTTTGTATTTCCTTCGCTTCCTTATCCTAGGTCATTTGCTTTTAGTCTTCGTGACCTTTCAGGATAAGGCTTTCTCCATTTATTATTTCTTTTCCTTATCCCGAATGTCAACATATTGAAGCTAACTCCGTGTATATTTTCTTCCTCTAGGATAATTCTCCACTTAGATTTCCTTTTTACCGTTATCCTAGGATCATTTAAAATACTTCACTATCCGATCCGAGGTATTTTCCTTCATGCCAATGGCTTTATATTTTTATCCTAGGATCTTCTTTCCCTTTTCTTTGAACCCCACGGGATAACCCTTTCCTTTGTATTTTCTTATCTCGGAGCATAGTCTTTGACTTTGAAAAGCTACCTGGGGCAAGGAAAGCATTCCTCGTTCCTTTATAAAATTATCCCGAGGCCTATGGGGACTGGCTAGAGACTTCCCTAGGGAAACTTTCCTTCTTTGTGATCCCTCAGTAAGATTTATCCCAGACAACCTTTGGATGTCATTCTTCGCTCCCCGGGATAACTTTTCCTTCTCCACTCCACTATTTTCTTATCCTGGGCAACATAATAGAGACCCTTATGACACATCATGTTATTGACTCGTCGAGTTATTGACACGTCATGTTATTGACTCATCATGTTATTTACTCGTCATGTTATTGACATGTCATGTTATTGACCCATCATGTTATTGACTCGTCGAGTTATTGACACGTCATGTTATTGACCTGTCATGTTATTGACTCGTCATGTTATTGACTTATCGAGTTATTGACACATCATGTTATTGACTCGTCATGTTATTGACTCGTCGAGTTATTGACACGTCATGTTATTGACTCGTCATGTTATTGACACATCATGTTATTGTCCTGTCATGTTATTGACTCATCATGTTATTGACTCGTCGAGTTATTGACACATCATGTTATTGACTTGTCATGTTATTGACTCATCGAGTTATTGACACATCATGTTATTGACATGTCATGTTATTGACACCATTTATTATGACTTGTCCTATTATTGACATGCCATGTTATTGACACCATTTGTTATTGACTGTCATATTATCGACTCATCATGTATCATTGTGATCCCCATGGGATAATCTTTTTCTCTTTGTTTTTCTTTATTATCCCGAGCCCCATTTGTTTAACCCTTCTAGTCCCCCAAGATGAGCAATGCATTTCTGCTTATCTCATTTCTTGCCTCGAAGAGTCAAACTTCTTAAGAGTCAAGTCAACGAATAAAAGTTGCCACGGGGAGATTTCAAGTTGGTTTCGAAAGGCCGCATAATAGTTTTACAAAGAGATGTGGAGTGCTTTCCTTGCCTCGGGTGACTTTTCAATGTTAAAGAATGTGCCCCGGGATAAGAAAATATAAAGGGAAAAGGTTATCCTGGAAGGTTCCAGAGGAAAAGAAAGCGGGGCCTAGGGTAAAAAATGTAAAGCGAGAGACAAATAATTTTATCCCAGAGTGGCAAAGCATTTCTTGTGGATTCGGGATAATAATATAAAGGAAAACTAAGCAAAAGTTACCCCAGAGGGTGAGAGAATACACAGAGCCAGACTTTGGATTTCAGTGAGAATATGCATATGGTAATTGGGGTTCCAGGATAAGTGAGTTAGTAAATAAGTAGTGAAATCTTTATTCCAGAGGGTAGCGTAGATCAAAGAAAGATGACCCGGGATAGAGAAGTGAAGAGAAATACAAAAGAAGGCTTATCCTCGGGGGAAAAGAAAGGTATCTTGAGAAGCTCTAGGATAAAAATAACAAATGAAGGCGAAGTGAAAAGTTATCTCGGGAGGCACAAGGTTTAGTGGCGATTGGATTTTGGGTTTCAGTGAGAATAAATAAAAGAAAGACAAAGCTCTGCTCCAGGATAAGAAAAAATGAAACTCAATGTAAATTTTATCCTGGAGAGATGTGAAAGATAGAGATAAGAGTCTTGGGATAAAAAACAAAGCCAAAGATAGTGAAATTTTATCCCAGAGCAGTGAGTAAAGTTAAAAAATATCGTGCGAGATAAGTAAACATGACGATTTCAAGGCTTTTATTGCCCTGTGTGGTGATTGACACAACATGAAAAGGTGGCGAAAGAGGATGGTGGCAACTCAACGGTCTAGAGGGAGTCAAGGGATGATCGTGGCCATTCGATTGGTCATCAATGGTGGAAATTCAAACTTCTGAGCTAATGACCACTTTGCTTCGCACAAAGGAATTAAATGGCGTCACAATAAAAGAAAGAAATCTACCGCATTCATCTTTGCGAAGCATTCAAGCAATCAAAGAGAATTTGTAGAGAGATTAGAGGGCGAATTCAACCAGTTCAAAGACATCCAATAATGAGAAACAATCCAGTAAGTGTAATTCAAGCTTATTCTCTGTGTGTTTTTAGTTGAAGTACCCGTAGGAATTGCAAGTGTTTTCAGATCCCTAGGTTTTATTTTCTAGTCTCTACAAGTTTAGTCATGGCCTCCCCAATTGAGAAAGCTGCTAGCCCCATTACTAAGAAAGCCCAGGAAGTTGAAGCCAGTTCTAGTGACCCAAAAATTACCCTAGCCATTCCTATAAGCATGGTTACCCCATTGCAAGAGCTGCAAGATACCCCCGTTATAGAATCAAACCCTGAACCCAACCTGAAGCAGCTCCTGCCCAAATTGAGGAGGGTGAGGCTAGTGCTCCCCCAAAGCAAGCCAAAAGGAAGAGGGGCTCAAGGAAGGTGATAATTGAGGTGTCAAAGGGATCAGAGTGGGAAACACCTATGAAAAAGGATGTGAAGAGGAAGAACCCTCCCAAAGAAAATGATGTGAAGAGGAAGACCTCAAAGGCAAGAAAATTGACTCCCAAGAAGAGAAAATCAAATAAATATGGTGAGGCAAAGGCTTCCATAGAGGAAGCACCCATACAACAGACCCCTCTAGTGACTGAGAAGGAGGAAGTTGCAGAGAAGCCAATTGAGGTGGCGGAGAAGGCCGAAGAAACACCAAAGAGAAAGGAGGTGAAGAAGAAGACCCCTCCAAAAAATAAGGCCGAGTCTACCTCCATTGCAGAAGAAAGCCCACAGTCCCATGAAGAAACAATTGCCTCAGCTGAGCCTCCCAAAACAACTGCTGAGGTTGAGAGGGACACTGTGATAAGATTAGAGGAATTAGCCCAAAATCAAACCAGAGAAATCCGAGTCCTAAGCCAAGATTTGGTGGACTTGTTCCCCGGCTCAAGCACATTAGAGTCAACAAAGATAAGATGGGAAGACAAGGTGGCTGGTTGCAGAGATGCCATCATAGGGTACAAGGGGTGGGATGTTTTTCATGCCTTCTATGAAAATAGAGACCAACCAAGCCCAATGTACAACTCATGGAAGTTGGTTTTCCTAGATGTGTTTGTGGTGCCAATGATGATCAAGGAATTAACCAAGAATTTTGACACTCCAAGCCTCACTGTCAGAAATCTCTAGGGGCAGGTTATTTTGGACATATCTTAGAAAGCTATCACAAATATTTTGGGTTGGATGGGACAACCATCAAGGGGATCAACAGGCAGGCCTTGTTGAAAATGTATGAAAATAACAAGGGAAGGATAAGAAGAGACTATCTGATAATGTTTTTAAGAAAGCTCTCCAAGCTCACCCCCAACTACATTTTTCCATCTGAGAAAAAGCCATTTGCACTTTCACCCGCAACTACATATTTTATAAGAACATATTATGCCCTGTGCCAGGTCTTGGGAGAGGATTGCAGGCTCACATTGTTGCTAGTAGATTAAATGATGCTATCAGTATTCATTCAACACCCAACTACCATTGTGGTTTTTGACTTTGCAACCATTTTTCAGACCAAGTTATGTGAGAGTCTGGTTAAAGAAAAATATGAAAAGACTGCATTGAATTTCAAGAACTATTCTTTGGTGTGCCATCTCCTTTTGTATTAGAATAGGTCAGTCTGGTCCCCAAAGCTGAATATCAAGATGCTGGATCCATAGATAGGGTTGCCATGGCTGGTTTAGAGATGGACACAAGTGTGGGACAAGGGCTATCAGTTTGGAAACTATTGTTTATTCTTTGATTATTTTGTCAAGAAGATTTTGGATATGTTGAGTATTGAATTGCCAAGGCTGCTCGGGCATATAGTTAAAGTGTTGAGAATTCAAGCATACAAAGCTCCAAATGTACAATATGTAGATGAGGCTTTTAGCCACAATTTTGGAGACTTATTTTTCTATCAAGACCGCACCATCATTAGGTGCTATGGTTTTGGAAAGGCTCTCCATAGGTTGCCCATTTTTTGTTCTCCTAGGGTTGCATTCTTAGAATTCATGTGGCAAATGATGTGAGTTGACAAGGATGAAATCCCAGAGAGGAAGGGGAGGCATCTCCCTAAAGCCACTGTATTCAAAGAATTTGAAATTGGTTGTGATAACTTGGAAAAGATCCAAGATTTTTTGGTCAAAAACTACAGATTCAAGGTGGGAATTGCTAGGAATTATGACCTAGAGGGGTATATAGGGGACTTAAGGCTAAATAAGTTCAAGGATAGGAACTATCATCATTAGTTCTATGAAATTGAAGATTTGTTGAGCAATTCTTTGCCCAGGGAAGCCGTCAAAAGAAAGAATAAATGGGACACACTGAAGAAAATTGAAAGGGAGAGAATGGAAGAAGATAAGAACTACACAGGGCAACTTAGAACAAAGTTCCAATCTGATATTGTAAGGGTGATTATCCTTCTCCGATCTGCAAATAAGATCATCGAAGATAAAATCGAAAGGAGAGAGACCAAAGAAAAAGTGAAATTTTTTGAAGAGCGTCCTATTGAAGACATCCCCATATATTCCAAGAAGGGGGTGGTCATCAGGGAAGAGGTGCAACCTGAGTCTTCAAAGACAACAACTAAGGGTAAAGGGCCGATGGTGGGAGAATAAGGACATAAGCTAGAGGAACATCCTGTCATTGACATCCCTACATATTACATGGAGGGAGTTGTCATCAAATGAGAGGGGCAACCAGAGGCTTCAAGGTCAAGTGCCAAAGGTAAAGGACCGGTGGTGGGAGAGATCAAAAGGGTGGAGAAAGGTAAAACTAGGATCTCAGATTTTGTTGATATCCTTGAGACCGATGATCCAAATGTGACCCCTCCTTCCCCTCCAAATGATTTTTTCCATGAAGAGGCACCTACCGAGCAATTGGATGAAAATGACAGAGCTCTAGTCTCAACTGTTATTCCAGTTGAGGAAGTGGATGATGAAAGGATGATTGCTACAAGGGAATTTATGTTAGATGACAATTTTGTGAATTCCCCAGAGTTTAAATCTTTTTGGATTAAAGAAAAACTAAGAAATGTAGCTCTAGGGGAAGAAGTAAATATTGACCCCAATAAAATTCAATGCACCCTCAAGGAATCTAGAGAAATGGTGGCCAATAGTGGCATGATTCTAGTTCCTGGATGGGATCACATGAAACTATTATTGTTAGACTAAGTTGTTAGGCATAATGACCCAAGGTATGTGAAATAATATGAAAACTATGGGTCCGAAGCTAATGTAAATATCAAAGACTTTGCAGTTTGGGCCAAGGGATCAAGTGTAAATAGGCCAATTGTTCCTTTTGGGCTAGAGCAAAAGCGAGGATAAGCAATCCTAATGACAACCAATGACACCACAACATGAGAGGCTATTTCTCTGACTTCCCATGCAACACAATTTGCTTAGTTGGTAGTCTAGGACTTAGAAGCAAAATATATTGCTTTGAGGGATACTTTGGCCAAGAAGTATCATGATTATAATTTGTTATTCATTTAGAATTGTAAATTAAAGGAGAATTTGAATAAATCAGAGGTAGGGACCCCGAGGGGAATAAGGCTTGAGGAATTGGAAAGGGCTACTAGACAGCTTCAGGAGGCTAAGGAAGAAGTTTCTAGGACATATTTTGAAATCAGGAGAGATACCATTTTGAAGGTATCTGGCAGAGTCATGGATAGATTAGAGGAGGTCCATGCCAGTTACTCCTCCCTAGAAAAAAATTACATTGATTTAGATTCCATTCTTTCATTCTTTTTGCCCATTAAAGCTATTTGGATTTTTAAAGGGCAACAACTAAAGGAGGTTCTCTTGACTAATTCACAAAGGAAAGGGAGTGAAGCTAAAGAGATAGAAGTCACATGGAATAATTACAATACATTAATCAAATAACTTCTTGTCATTGAGAAAGAGAAGCAAGCAATGAATGATAGATTTGAATCATTTAAAGGATTATAGTGATGGGATATCACTTCAATTTTGACACTCATGCAACACATTAAAGACTTGGTCTCCTGGCATGAAAATTTTGAAAAGGCTATTTGAGGGGTTCTAGAAGCCTTGGAATCAGACCTGGACCAGGAGGCCTCATAGCATAGATTTTTGGATAGAATCATGGATGTTGAGGGGTTGTACCACAAGTTTGCTGTGGAAGCAATTGGGGTACCAGCACAAGCGACTAGGACAACTATGAATAGGCTGGAAGGCCTAAATTTTTTTGAATGGCCAATTGACAAGATGGAGGGGTAGTACAACGAGTACTGTGTTGTCCTCCAACAAGTCTTAGAAGAAGAAGAAGAGAACTAGTCTCTATTTTTGCCATTTTGTCTCCCTTCCTTGTAGGCCTGCTCCACCAGACAATGACTTCTCAAGCAACAAGGAATGAATGACTAACAAGGAGGGTACCACACTATCAGCAAGGACACCTTTTGATGTACTTCTTCCTAGTTAGGGTCTTTTGACATCTATGCTCATTGGGTTGAAGCTTGTTTCGCTCCCTTGTGTCATAAAAGGGAATTCAAGGCCTTGAGTATTGCTCCAAAATTTTCATGATCATATGTACTAAAGAAAGGCTTACAAGTAATAGAAGGACATAGTTCTGCAAGAGTATTGCACCACAATTCTGTGAATGTACTTGTTTCGACTTGAAGATCAATAAAGAATACATTCTCTTTTTTGGTTTCATATTGTGTTCATGAGTTGTATGAGTTTCAAATGATTAGAGTGTTGTAAGCTTGTCTATTCTAAATGATTATGTGTATGATTTGATGGGTTTCATTTGCAGCAAATGAATTAAATTCTTTCAAAAAATATTGCAACATAGGATGAACTAGTGTGAGATCAAGTTTAGGTTTTATTTTTTGAGTTGAATGTTTATGCAACGCATTTATGTTCAAATATCTCTGCGGGATAAGAATTTTCTCTTTGTTTTACTTTGCTTTCTTATCCTGGGCCCCATTTCTTTAACCCTTCCAGTCCCCCGGGATAAGCAATGTGCTTCTGCTTATTTCATTTCTTGCCCCAGAGAGTCTAACTTTGAATATTATCTTTGAGAAAATTCCCCCCTCACTGTATCTTGTGTATGTCGGGTTAAGCATTTTCCTTGTCTTTTCCTTATATCCCGAGTGACCTTTTAGAGGTTGTTAGGATGCCGCAGGGCAACTTTTCGGTGCAAATTATTCACATGTCATGTTATTGCCACTTCGTGTTATTGACACGTCATGTTATTGATGCAACATGTTATTCAGGAGTCAATAATATGAGTTTTAATAACATGCCGTGTCAATCACATGACCTATCAAGCACATGACATGTCAATAACATGAAGTGTCAATTTGAGTCAATAACATGATGTATCAAAAACGTGACATGTCAAAAACATTTCATGATGAACTGAAAATTACTCAACACAGAATTGTGATCTGATTTAATGACAATAACATCCATTGATATGGATCTGATTTATTTATTGTAAAAAAGATCTCAAACAATTACATTGAAGATGTTTAGATGAAGTTATTATGATGTGGTGCAGCGATGCTGGAGCACCTCCTTACTCATCAGGCCTCCATGAGGTCAAATTTGGAAGACAAGTGTTTTTATGGGCTCTCAATGTAAATAAGGTCAAATATGATCATTTTATATGTAATAAGTTCATGTAGACCAATATTTGTTATGTCTAGTCATAGGTTACTCATATTGGCAAAATTGCTTAAGAATGCTCAAAAGTTGTAAAAAGTTGTCGAAGAGTGATCCAAGTGTGTAAATAGTCAATTTTGATGTAAAATGTTATGTAATGATGTTCTTATGTCCATTTCGACCTATTTTGATGTTTTGGGGGTCATAGGTTTGTCTAAGTTCAAAATTGTCAATTATGTCTCAAAGTTGTAATGTGAAAGTTGTCAAAAGTTGTCAAGTTTGGTCTCCGACATACATTTGGTTCAAAAAGTGGTTAACAGAAGCTATAATTTCCATCAAAAGGATTTAATAGGCCTTGGATGGTTGGCCATGAAGAGTTTTTTAAATATTTTTAATGTATTGAAGAGCAATCAATAGAAAACACAAACATTTCTGCACTTTCCTTCTTGTTCTCTCGTAACAGTTTGATCTTAGTCTTCAAATCATATTGATTCCTCATTCTTTTGCCGTGAAAATCAATTTGGAATGATACATCGAAGAGTTCTCTGCCATTTGCATTTCTTGTGATTTGGTTTTAAATTGAAGGAGATCTAACAATTTTTGTCAAAATTGTTAAAACCTTGATCTAGGGTAAACAACGATATTTAAAAATCTGTATCTTTCATGTTTTATTGGCTAATAAGGCCACCAATGGGCACAAACCTGTATTATGTTGTTTTCTATCATTGTCTTAAAATTGCAAGGGTGTTACAAAAATATTGCATGTGGGTTTGAAGAGATTTGATGATTGTTTTGTCTCTCAGTTAGAGAAAGAGCAGTGTTGAGAGGGTTTGGTGTCAACGTGTGTGAAAAATGATCATTGTGCGTGGATGCTCTGCATCATGATGTAATATAAAAAGTTAGTAAATTATCCATGAAAGATATTTAAATTCCTTGAATACGATAAAACATTCAAAATGTATAAATCAACTCAATCTGATCCATTGAATATTGTAACCGTTCAAGGTGTTTAAATGAACTCAATTAGATTTGTAACTAGTGAAGATGTGTAAATGTAATCTGTCATATTTTTTTAACAACAATTGAAAATGTTCAAATCAAAACAATCCGTTTTATTGAAATAAGCATACAGAAAACCAGTTGGTGTTCAAAAGAACTCAATCTGATTGATTCAAAATTACCGTTGAATATGTTTAAATGAAATCAATCTATTATGTTGAAAATAACCATTCAATTTGTTTAAATTAACTTCAATGTGATTTACATAGAATAACCATACATGATACAATAAACATGAGATTCATTGAAATATAACATTCCCATATCAATTCAAAATGTCTTTTTATTTTTTGGCAAATAGTCTGCATCATTTCTAATGTGTTATTGAAGAGAAGCCAACCATATAATCTAGAAAACTTTTATAGCAGAATGAGCCTCTTATGAAGGCAAACAACAACAAATTAATAAATTTTTTTAGTCCCCCACTCCTCGCGGTAACAAGAGGCACACCCTTTTCATCAACTTCATCGCTTTCCAAACCAACTGCCTCCTTGAACCTCCATTTACAGTATTCAATGTTTGTCTCATGCATCCAACATGTTATTAAACTGGTCACCTAAAAAATTGTTCTATTTCATTATCGCCTCACATGATGCCTCCACTTTTTTCGTCAACATTTGGTGTTTACATACTTCCATCTCCAACTCAAAATTCTTATCGGTCAACTCCATGGTATTCTTCGTGAGTTCACTGCATCTCCTTTCCAGATTAGTAACCTTCTCCTTCAGCCTTTCTCTTTTAGCCTCGGTAACTTAAACCTTGTCCATTAGCAGTTGTACATGTAGGGCATCAAAATTCAGATTGGCCATGTAATGAGGGCTCCAAATATCCTTCGACTTTGGCAAGGGGGTGTTTCTTTTGTTTCCATCTTCCCTAAACTGCGAGAGGTGAGAAAATTGGAGGCCGCATGCTTGGGTGTTTCTTTTGTTGCTGTCTTCCCTTTCCCGTCAAAGGTGCAAACATCCGAGGCCCTGAGCTTAGGTGAAATATTTGCAAGCTTTCCATCCACCTCAAGATGTGTTTCAACAACCTTTCTTTTTCTTGCCCCTTCTTTTCCCATTGCCATCCCTACAAACATTAACAATAGAAGGCATATTAGTAGACAAGAAAGAAATAAAATGTAAAATACAATGAAATATGCATGAAAGAAAAGTGTAGATGAACATGAAATGACCAATTTTGTCTTCCATTTTTGTCTGAAAATGAGAAACTACAATTCTGAACTAAAGATGTGATGCTCAGTGGCCCAACAATTGGGGCTGCAGCTACTCTGCCTCCAAAATCTTAAAATCGTACATCGTGTTATTGACATTTTGCAAAATCACAACACTTACACACAAAATCAACGCACAATAATGCGCGAAAAGGTCAATAACATGATGTACGATTTTAATATTTTGGATGCAGAATAACCATCGAAGGGAGGGGGCAGTGGGTGCCATGTTACCTTGCAATTGGGAATGCACTTCTATGGAAACTGACTCCATCACTCACTGTTCCTCTACCTGCTATTTTCAATTGACTCATTAAACATCTTTTTCATGAAATTTTTGTGTTGGTCTCATAATTTTGTGTGTTTATATTGTTAATTTAAATTATTCATTCGTTTCAGATGGTATGTTTAAAAAACAGTCAATAAGAAAAGTGTATTCAACTGTCATAACTTACAATGGAAACATGACTATTCGACAATTACAAAAAATAAATTCAAATTACACTTGGACAAAAGAAGAGACATGGAAAACATGACAATAATATATATGAAAACAAATTATAGCAACACAGAGAAATTTGTGAAGTATGATAGATTGAGAAAAAAGGCCATGTTGCATTATATTACAAGGCATATTAGGATGCTGCACCATGGTATCCCCTAAGATGCATTATAATATACACACAAACAATGAAAAAATGCACAAATAATTATTCACATGTACGCACAAACAAAGAATAAATAGAAATAATTGTTCATAGATACACACAATGTTTAAACAAATTTCAGCTTCCAAGCACCTGAGATAGGGTGCAAATGGTTTATGAAGAGTATTCTTCCACTAGAGTATCTGGCTATAATTATTACTGTCTACTATCTGAGCTTTCAAGCTTCTATTTTGAGTCCCATAAGGGGGAAAGACAACAAAAATATATATATCACCTCCTTTGCCTATTTTGCGCAATGGAGTTGACACCAGAGTAGAAGACTTGATGCTTCTTTGAGTTCTTATATAACTCAAGAGGGGCGATGCCAAGTGTTCTTAGGCTTTCAATTGTCTGTCTGATCGTAGGATTGCATTTAATATCCTGATTTTATGGCTCAACAGTTTTGATAACTATAACCTACCACATAAAAAGCAGCATCAAATGACTACTACCAATATTGTTGCATTTGAAAAAGTTAAATGGTCTCATGAGAGAACAGAGGAAATGATCTTGAAATCTTATCATAGATGGTACATGAATGAGGTCTTTGATATCCCACACCTCCCATGACTTAAGGGAATCCGATAATGACTCAGAAAAGGAATGTGGAAAAGGTAGCAAGGCATTTCCATCAAAGACATCCATAATTCAGACTTTAGCACAACCTCGTTGGAGCGAATTTCCGTGATATCGCACACCCCTCCCAACCCCATCAACAATACCTTTACCAACAAATTTACCATCGAGTTGAAGGTGCACTTCATCTCCAACAGCAAGAGTGTGCCCGTCTTCATTGATACAGTCTTCCTCGTCTTGCACAGTTGGCTGCATGAGTAACGTATCCATGTGCTAACGTAAATAACATTTTTGTATAGCTGATCATCAACATAACTAAATCAATTCATGTCAATGCCGAAATAGGTGGCTGACACACATTATTCCCTTCATCCCCATCGTGGTCTGCAGTTACAAAGTCACTACTGTTTCCCGTGGAACGTTTCTTCCCATCAACGTTTCCTTTTGTGGCAGTATAGTGCAAAAGAGTGCACATTCAAAAGGAGTGTAACTAGAAAATTAAACCATTTGAAACCATATGAGGGAAACTAGTTGCAAAACTGCCTATCAAGAACACGAAAATCCAAAAACACGAAATTTTTCAAAAATTAGAGATCCTTGATCGAGATGGGCAGATTTAGCAGTGACTTTTTTTTTTGGAAATTTTTTAGAAAAGTGAATAACAAGAGATTTATAACTCCTTTTGCAATTGGTTTAGCCGCGTAAAACTGCATGTATTACCTATTAATGTTTCCTTGTATCCTGCAATGTTTGCCCCCAATTAGGAGACTGCCTTGCATTCTTCTCGTCTCTAGGTGCACTCAACTTTTCATTGATCGTCTTCTTTTGCCGCTTCGTCCTAATGGACATCCGAGGTTTGCAGGATACTTTTTCTGGCCCACTACATATAGTGTCAGCCAGAGCTCTGGACAATTGCAGACTCCCTCCACTAACCCTGTCAACATCAACCTAACATCACAGTGATGGAACAATCAACGTAGAAGCCTATGGAGTACAAAGAATATTATGCAATGCAAACACATATATGAACAAACATTAACCTTTGATGACAAATGTTTGACCTCCACGAAGTCAGCCTTTTTTTCATAGCAGCCTTCATCTTCTTTGTTCTTCCCAACGAAGAAGGTGCATGGTCATTGAGTCACACATTTGTTGCAGACAGTGCATACAATCCCATATTCACATCAATATTGCCTCCACTATTACAAACCACTTGCCCAACAACCTAGGATAGCTCAATTATGCGTGCTTTGGAAAATTACATCCATTGTAGTGAAGTATAAAATAAAACAATCACTAACAATTACCTCTCTTCCAAGTTTCTTTCTTTTCATTAATTGTAAAACCTTCTTCAATCTCTCCTCCCTCAATGGACTGCTATTGTACATCCGCATTGCTTCATTTATCTCTTCCTTCCCTTCAACAAGAAGCTCATCAAATGTTTTCATCCCATAATCTCTACACACTTGATCAGTGACACTTTTTTGGCATATTGTACCATATTGTCATATGGTACTCAACATCACCTACCTTCTTATTCACGTATCTCCATGCTATTTTTATACGACGCTGACTGCATTTATTGGTAGTGCGTGGTGCACGACCGCATCTTAGGGCCTCCAATAACAGGAGGTTGTGCACTAACAATCTATGTAGGTTCAACCTCCCTAGATCCCAAAATCTATGGCCTCCATTATACGAACATTCACTGAAGAGACAAAAGTAGAACAACCTACCATCGACATATTCTCTTTTGTGGTCAAACTTTTTCTACACATACCATACACGACAAAACATCATGTTCAATTTTACTAGAATAAAGTATTATAGAGATGATACGAAATATAATAACAAATAATACACCTCAATACTACCCCCTCGTTGTCTCTGTTCGTGACCATCAACAACCTGCCCTTTACTGTCCTCGATCGTAGCCTCGTAATCGCTACAGATGTCCTCATTTTCACTATCACCATGATCCTCAACAATATTATCACACTCCTCTACATTCCCAATGGCCTCATCTTCCCCCCAACCGACACATTATCATGCTGCTATTGAATAAAAAAACAGACATCAACACTGCTTTTAACTCCATAAAGTAGTCTATTTTTCCACTTATGAAACCCTACTTCTAGTAATCACAATACACATATGTGGAAATAAATTATAATACAAATAAGAGACATGATTACCGATATGAACACACAATCAGTTTGAAGACCACCTATTGATGGCTTCAAAATTGAACGACCAACTGGCGCCTGCTTCAGATTTGAAGCCCCAACTCCCTCCCGAGCATACAAATTCAACCTCCCAATCACAAGACTTAAAAAAGGATACACAATCAAGAAAAAGTACATGTTGTCTCATCAATTGAATCTGTTGCACTTACATGCAAGCATGTGTCATATGGCACAACCAATCGGGCAACGCGACCAACTCTTGGTGTGTCATTCGATTCAGAGAGAGGTGAAGCAATAACAGTAACTTCTTTGAACATAGCTCTGAACACATGTGACATCTTTGATCTGAAAAAGGAACAAAGATCCAATTTATATCAAAATACACTATCAATTGTAGACGACTAAGAATGTCATGTTCATATAAATACATATTTTATTTATTTAATTATTATATGCTAAGTATTGTAATAATCATAAATTTTAAATGGCTTGTCCTTTCCAGCAGCATGGCTTTTGGCTATTTTAAAGAAACAAGGTTGTATTTATTGGCATGTCTTGTCAGAGTTGAGTTGACAACACATAGATGGTTCTAAATATGTTGAAATTATAGGCTCGACTCACATAGAAGATTGTAATTGAGTGCTTTAGATTTGTGATTAGATTTTCAGATCTTCAGACAAAGAATTGTAGAGATATTTCCTAGATTCCCGGTATGTTCTATATGTTCATCGACCTTATATAGAGAACAAGGTGTAGAGGACGAGAGCATACAAGTTTTTTATAGTGCATAAGCCGAAGAGAGGGCATAGAAGCTGGTGAACTTTTTAGGGCTCAGTTGCCAGAATTATGAGGAGCTTCTAGAAGTCTAGATTAGAGACCTTTTTGTCACATAAGAATATATATATATATATATATATATATATATATATATATATATATATATATATATATATATATATATATATATATATATGATGCAATCCATGGCATGGTGGAAGTCTCTTTGAATGTAGATAGGCACTGGTGCGATGGATTTATATATGAGGATGTGTTGGTTCCTCTGATGGACATATTAGAATCAAGGGAAAGGTGCATCGAGCTAATGGAGAGATTTGTGAAAGGAGTTAACAGAGATGCTGTGGCAGAAGCCATTTTTGAGTTGCAGGAAGGGCTTAAAGAGAGTGTCCTAAAAGTATACTTCAACCCTAAAAAATATTTCTCCTCGGATTCAAATGAAGGCAGTGAATCAGGTGGGTCTGAAGAAGGCAACGAGGAGGATTTAGAGGACTGTGAGAAAGAGAGGGTAAGAAGAGAGAAGATGGAAAGGGAGGATGAGAGGGAGAGGATAAGAAATTTTGGGGAGGAGGCATGGGAAGTGTTCAGATGTGTAGTGATGAATGGTAACCTGGCTCCTTTTTGTAGGCTCAAGAACTTAGAGGATTGGTGGATTTCAGAGGCATCTACAAAAAAATCTCTTCAATTTGGGTGAGTATACAACGCTGATCCTCCAGTTCATGAGAGGTTAGGAACTGTTTGAATGCAAAAGTTTGTGTGGGCTTTAAAATGTAGCGGCTAAGGCCTGAATGTAGAGTATCGATGATAGGATTTGTAAATTGTGTTATGTAAGTGTGTCTTAGAAGGTTGTGTAGTGAATGATAGTGAGGTTGATTGTGTGTTTAAGTATGTTTGTGTCTGGTTAGAGAAAGATGGCAGGTATTTCAAACTGCTAGTATGAGTTAAGTTGAAATATGTACTCTCTTTTTTGAAGCAATATAGGGAGCTATCCTCATTATAGATAGCACTTATCTCAAAAAAAATAAATATATATTATAAATTTTAATTTATATAATTAATTCATTTATCCTCTTCTAAGCCTTTCATCATTCAAATAAATATTTTATTTTATTTCAATCACCATTTTCGTAAATGAAATAAATAATTTATTTATTAAACTGCTCCCACTTCCTCTATTAAATAAATAAATTTTTATTTGGACAATTAAATCATTTACTTTTCAATCTATGACACATGACGTTTATCTCTTAATCTTTGTCTGCCCAACCCCTTCATTATTTTATTAATTCTTCTACATGCCAACTTATTATTTAATCATTTTGTATACGTACCCTTTAATCCTAGCCAACCATCTTAATTCCATCCCTCCATTTTCTAAAAGGTCTTGTATATAACAAGATTCTTTCATTTTAGTCAATCCTAATACACAATTTAGCTGTTGGTATTTGCATGAAGATTGCATTAATGATATATTATGTTGTCATTGATGTCAATTAACCAGTAATGATATTGTTGATATTGTTGTAATATTGTTACTGTAACCGGTAGGAAGAATTTGTGGAGTGAATCAGTAACCGGTGTAAACCTTATCTATTGATGTAACCAGTAAACCCTACATGTTGTTTTTTATTAACCCTAACTGATTAAATCTGGTGAATTGGTTATATTGGTTTATGATCTGATGATGAGTGGTAATGATTATGACAAGTATGATTATTGTATGAAGGGAATTCCAAGAGATTTTGGCGAGTTGCTGTAACAATTTTTGTCTAGGGAATGAGAAAATGTATTGCATCTAATGCAAAGCACGTGATGAGTTACTAAGTTCGATGAAGCGGTGATCAAGGATCAATCAAGGTTTTCTTGATTGATGTGCAACGATTGCTATGTAATCCAACAATCATAATTGAACCGATTTGTTTGTAATCTCTATGAGAATTAGGTTTTTGTTGTGTTACCGACCTGATTGATTCATTTATAAGGTCGATGAAGTTGTTTAGTTTAATGAGTTGGCAAAGAGTGAGCACAGATCAGTTGAGTGTGTGGTTGCCGAACCGGATGATGTATCTGCAGTTTGAGTAAAGGTAGATAGGAGCATGAAGTGGATCTGATCAAGCAAGTGTAGTGCTATTCAGACAGATCAACAAACTCCTGTTGTTTTCTAAGAATTACAACAGAATTGAAATCCCCTAACTAGGTAAGCTCTAACAAGCTTGGTGTTTTTTAAATCCTCTAACAAGGTGATCCATTGGCTTGGATTTTCAAATCCTCTATCGAGGTTACTCTTTATAGGGTATTGCTTCTAACAAGGCATTTGTAGTCAATCCCTTAACCAGGTGATTCCTAACAGGATCAGTTCTTAACAGGACTTTTGTAAAGCTTTAACAGGCTAGGCTCCTAACAGGGTGAACTTTAGAAGGGTTCAAATAATTATCTTGTGAGTCTCATCTCACCGTGGTTTTTAGCTATTTTGGTTTCCATGTCAAAAATATTTGTGTCAAGTGGTGAATGTTTTTGTGGTTATGTTTTCATGGTTTATTTACATAACTACTTAACTATTCTGATAAGTCATGATAACCGGAAGCATTGAAAAATGAAGAAGTTGTTTACTATTAATTTGTTGTAACAATCAACTGGTTTATCTTATGAGTTTTTATCTTGACAGAGGTATTATATTGTTAGTTCTAAGTTTACTTTGAGAGATTGATTTTTGAGATTGGTGAAGTTTGTATCAGTTTTTCTATCTACTGATTCATCCCCCCCTCTCAGTAGTTGACTAGATACTTATTCTTTCATCATACCATCATTAGCAATCTGCCAATCTAGCATTGGATCCTACTCTATGCATTCTAGCATATTTTTTTTGCATCTGTCATATTTCATAGATTCATTGACCATAGATTCTTGTGCATGTGCTTTTCAGAGCATCATTTTTTGAACACAAGGTCTTTGGTGATATAAGTGAAATGGAGTAGATTTTACTATATGCGTGTATTGCTTAGTTCATTTGGCTTTGCATTGTGTGGGTATTGCAGATTCTCTATTGACGATGATCAAGTAAGTCCATATCTTGTCTCCTAAATTTTCAGATATATTTTTCTTTATACACCTCAATAACATTGCACATTGAAGACAAAGGTCGAAATGGCAACACAATTGGTTATTCGTACATTGCAAAATGAGGCCCGCAAATGCCTATGTTATATACAACCAACAAGCAGTGACCCTCCTAAGTATTTGTATGTGTGCCACTCGAGATCATCATTAACAGTAATAAGGAATGGTTTTGTTGCATTTGTAACAAATAATGGATTATGATCCATAAGGCATCTTCTAAAAAATGGTGTATGTGATGTCCCCATCCAAATTATAATATAGTCACTATACTTCGTTAATGATCGCTAAAAAGCATACAAAACACTACTAATCATTCCATCACAATCTACTGCATAGCGATTCAGTTCCTCTCTCTTTGATGCTAATTTTTTTTAGTCGATAAATAGTTGGATAGGCCAACACCTTGTATTGTTGTGTAGGAAAAATTTACAGGAATCAGAGGTGTCTATATGCTGTTAAAACCTTTGTCAAAGAAAAAATGTCCCCAGACTCCTCATGTAGGCTATATCCTATAGATTATAAACTTTTAGCAGAGATGTCTATGTACCGTTATCCATCTATCACATACATGATGAAACAAACAACAGGAAACCATAGCATTTCACCTGCTCAAAGTGAGCATAGGGAACAACAAGAGAGCCAGTATGCTCCATATCTACTATTAACCGCTAAAGTCGAAAGATTATAATTTTTTTTCTAAAACCAAACAACACGAAATAATAATAAATTTAAACACAGGGAAAGAGAGGGCCAACATCATTCCTCACTGCTGGAGGAGTCAAATATAGCTTCATGCACCATCTATGCAACATGAGCTTCCACAATCACCGAGAAATCTATTCCACAGTTCACATGGGCCAGACCAACAACAATTTCTTCAATGAGCCTCATGTCCTCCGGTATCCACATTTCACCAAGGCCCAAACCCCAATTGTTTCCCTCCTCAATATGACCATCCTCGATCACACTAATGTCTTTCCTCCCCTAAATATTTTCATCACAAACAAACTTCCCCATGTCAAAGAAATTCCAGTGCGTCATACAATTTGCCACATAAAGTAGGAAATTCAAATTGCATTGTCTTTCCAGCCTGTTGTTGGTCCTCACAACTGGAATGGCAACTAGGTAATAAAACACAATTCAAAGATTGAATATCCTTGAATAACTAACTTTCCTGTGGAAAAGGTTCATTTGTTTATCAACCAAGGACGTAAACTTGAAATGGGCCAGCACTGTATGTGCACCAAGTTCATATCGCAACCATTCTATATTACTACAGGAAAGGAAATTCTTCTAAAGTAAACACATGGAATCTTAATGAACTAATACTTAATCTTACAACTAGAAATTACTTTAAACAACTACTGCTAAATGATAAAGTTCTGGCAAACAACATGAACTACTCTGTTGTGGCTGCAAGAACAGACACAAGAAGTGTTTCCAATGGCTGCAGGAACAGACAATCGCATAAACAACTACTACAGAAGTATGAAAGCTAACTAGAACATACAAAGGACTACTCACCAAGTGGGCCCCCTTGAGTGAGTATCTCCAGAACTTCAGATTACAATTGTTTAAGCATTCAAAATCATATCGATCTCTTTATTTCATCTTGACTACGAAAAATACATAAAATACCAGAAGACTATGTATTACAAATATTATGGTCGTTATCTACTATCCCCAAGAGGAGAGAGATCCTTTTTATTTATAAGCAAACTTATAACAGACTTCTAACTGATCGACCACATTCCTACGAAATAGATGAACAAGATTTATTAACAAGAGAAGAAGAAGTCAGCACAGGAAAATAGGAAAACAGAACAACATCTGTCCTGCAACTAAGAAAATATGGCATGAATCACTTCCTAGATCTAAGCTCCACTTAGAACAATTATAAATGTTTTCATAAATCAGTTGGTTGAAGAACTGATCAAGTGGTTTCGATCATTACTCCATTTCTTTGACTGGGTCTGCATTGCGGTTATATACTTGATGCTCCTTTAAACCGCCATTTAGTCTTTACTTCACCTTTTGCTGACCGTGCATCATGATATTAATATGCACAACAAATATGTGCATATACTAATGCTAACATGATATAATGTAAACCGCATTTATAATTGATTTTAGATATTTGCATAGATAGATCATTTAAAACCATTATATGACATCCTTAGGTATAAGTTAAACCAGTTTCAAAAACACTGAAAAGGTATTAACTTAGGAGAGTATTATAATCCAAATGTCATCTAATCACAAGACCTAGGTAGGAGTATCATATAAAAAATCTATCAAAATAGAGCCATTATTTAGGCTCATCACTTGTTTTGGTTGAAATCCTCCAATTCCATGGTCTAAATTAACTGGAACTTCCTAACTTCATTCATTCCCTCAGGCAACATGTAATAATGATTAGCCATGGGGATATGTTTCTAATCATCGATGTTGTCCAACACCGAGTCAATTTCCCCCAAAAAATAGTGGCAAAAAAGTATCAGGCACAATAGCTTCGTTTTGGGTTTCTCGACCCACATTTCGATGCATAGAGCCAAAAACATAGAGGTGATATTCGTGTTCACTCGGTATCTATGCCTGGCATGGAGAAATTCCTTCCCTAGAACCTTTTTGATGACATGAAGAACCAGTGGATGATATGACTCTAGAACCATCAATAAATGCTTATCCGAAATACTCCCAAGAAAAGACATTTGATACTTTGTGGATTCCAACAGAACATGAGTGTCCATCATGATAATGTCCAAACTCAAAAAACACTCTTTGATGCTAATTAATGTCAGTAAAGAGCACTGATTCATTATTGGAAAGAAATGTCTTTTAGAAATAAGTATCTATTCTAAAGATTCCATCTCTTACTTGCTATGGGGATATTATTAATAACCTGGTATGAATGATTCAATGTAGAAAAATGGAGAACAAGGATGATAGACAGATGAGGAGGGCTCGATCACAGATCTCCACCACTGCAACAACATGCATACAATATCCCCTCATTTCCCACCACACTCCACATATCATTTCAAATCGGTATTTTGATGTCAAAAACACATGATACTCTTCTATTGAGGAAAATTGCCAATCTATATTTACGCATACTGTTAGATGAATGTAAACTCTCTTATCTAGATGAATATCATATATACAGAACAACTATTGCAATGGACACACCATTTGTAGGAATTTGGACATAAGGTTCATGTAACTAACATTGGTTTCATGAGGCCAATTTCAATAAATAACATTTCTATGGATTTCAAAACGGGGAAAATATCTTATTATCTAAGATGCACCAATATTACTTGATAAAACTAAGGACCATCGATATTACTTGATAAAATACATGAAAATTATTCAAACATTTCTATCGAATGAAATAATAATATGCATCAATATATATATATATATATATATATATATATATATATATATATATATATATATATATATATATATATATATATATATATATATATATATATATATATATATATATATATATATATATATATATATATATATATATATATATATATATATAAAGCCTCTTATAAGAAATTACACAAGCCTTGAACATTATTAATAAGGAGACAATACAATGCAAGTAATATCAAAGCACGTAGAGGGAGGAAAAACCTATTTTTTTTGGACATTTCAGTGGACTTCTCAATCATCCTTCAAAATGAACAACCTGCATGGATAACTAGTGTTAGTGGTAGTCTACCGTGGGAAGTAAATGCAATTCAAGACACATAGAATGAACCTACATGTTCAAATATGAAATTGCATTTAACATAATATATAAACTAAAACTAAGTAATGCATATTGCCAAAATTATATGTGTTAGTTAGCCATAGTGCTAGTGCTATGACGAAGATAGCGTACAAATGCATTTGGTATAAGTGCTTAAAACATAATACAAATATAATATGTCGTAATAAGCTAGCAGGTAAAAAAGAGAAATATTATTAGTCCATGAACAATGAATACAACGAATAATAATAAAAGTAAACACAAACATAACAAGACCACAACTGTCTCTATGCAACCCATCTTAGGTTTTCCTTCCCTACTTGGAATGCTACCAGTCCTTTGCCCCTACAATAATGCAAGCTCATGCATTGACAATCTATCCACATTCAGCTTCACCAGATCCCATCATTTACAAACTCCTCAATTTTCGATCGCAACCCTGGCGGTTTGCAAAAGACCGATTGCGTGTTATACGCACCCAAAAATTCGACAACTTGACATATGGTGTGGATGTTTTTATGCCGAATCCACATCATCAGAGCCCACACGATGTCCACATTGTCATTTCCCATCTGATGGACATTCTTTCCCTCCAAGTTAATGGCTTTGCAAGTTATTGACCACACAACATGAAGAGATAAACATTAAATGCATTGTTATTGAACTAACCCTAACAAAGTCAAGTCTCCAAGTTATTGTCCCCAATTACCTACGTGTTATAGTATGACATCAGTTGTGGAAGATATCTGTCTCCCACTACTTTCCCACCTGCCCAACAAAGCACTCTGTGGTCTCCTGGTAGTTTGAATGATTGCATGTTATACACCCCTCCAAACCAGGCAACATGACATGTTGTGTGTACGTCCTTTCCGGCGAGTCCACGTTGTCATAGTCGGTGCATGGGTCCACCTGCAATTGGGCATGGGTATGCATGTGTGCCATTGGTACGACACTAACATTTTGGAGCCTAGATAGCTGCGTCGTCTGGGGCTAAAGTGGCTCCAAAACCGCACGTCAATAACAAAAAAAATTAATAATGCGTAATTTTAAAAAAAGTACAGATCGTTAATTGTGATCGACACAATTAGATGACTTTGATTTTTAAAATAATTTTGAAAAAATCAATAAAATGAGTTTTATAACACCATTTTGGACCTAATTTTGCTGATCACAATCAACCATCTCAAATATTTTGACGAATTTTGGGTTATTGACTCTTCCTGCCTTTTTCGAGCTAGTTTAGCTGGGGAGTTCCTAGAATAAGTGGTAAGAAACTTCATGTTATTGACTTTTCCAAAAATCACAGATAGTTGTTTGTGATAGGTAAAAAAATATATTTTTAATGTTCCTAGTCATCCAATGATGCATATGTCTATGCCTATGTGTCTGTGTTTGTGTCTGTGTCATTCTTTGTATATATAACATGCAACATATAATTGCCTATGTATTTATGTATGTTAATGTTTGTGCGTGTCCATTTGCGTGACATATAAAGAGAGAATAATATATGCATAACTGGCTGAGTAGAGAAACAAACCACTAAAAATACGAGTACCAATGGATTGAACAAGAAGGTTAGTCAGTTGTTTTGGAGCACATAGGCAATGGAAAACACACATTATACGAGCAATGGCGACAACAAGGGCAAACATGCATTATACAAGCGATGATGACAACAAGGGAAAACACGGGTGTGTGCATGATATATATAGACAAAGACTGAAAGATACACAATCACACAAATACACACACATACATATGCATAATTGTATGACTACAAAAATAGAACACTAAAAAACATGACACATTACAACAAGGTTACTAGGTAGCCTGAATCATTTTTCATGTCAATCTTTAGGGTTTACTAAGTAGGCTGTTAATATGAGAGTTACTTGTTTGTACTGATGAGGGATTCTGTTGCATAGGTGAGGAGGAGGTCAGAAAGTTTGATATTTATGTGTATATATGCATGTTTATGTGTGTGTGAGAGCATGATATATAGAGAGAAATAATGACACACATAAACACATATACACACATACATATGCATCAACATGATTTTTTTGTGGCATTTTGTTTCTTAAGTAGCAAAAATTAAAGAACATAACTTTCATAACTAGCACATGGATTGAAGAGGAATGTTTCATTTGTGTATATATGTATTTTTATGTGTGTGTGTGCATGATATATAAATAGATAATGACAAACACCGACACATATATACAAAAACATGTGCATAGTTGGCTAGCTAGAGGAACATAACACTTACAAAAATGAGGCATTGCAACAATTTCAAAGCTATACAAAGACAATATAACAAATAAAACAACATGTTGGGCCCTATCATCCAATATTTTGATAAATAAAACAACATCATTCTGTTTGGTTGGCACAAGGAAACAACAAACACTTTCAAAAAATTTCAATTTTAACATACAAAAAATGAAAAAAATGGCATTTCATCTTTCACAGCTCCGCTCACTATGGAAAACTGGCACATGTGATTAGGCAAATATACCCACCTTTATACTCTTCTTCACCTAGACACTAGACAAACATGCACGCTTGCCTTCCTCACACCTCCTCTTCAATGGTGCAAATTACAAACAAAATTCACAGTGAACAAAGTAAATGCTCGAAAACAAAAGAATGTCATGTTATCCATTAGGGTTTCAACTACTTTCCCAGAACATGAAATTAACTGTGAACACAGTAAGGTAAATGTTAAAAAATAAAAAAAATATCGTGTTATATGTTATGTTTTAAACTATTTTCGCATAACTTGAGTGTTACTCAAAAATATTTTTCACAACCTGAGTAATACTCGTGTTATCTGTTAGGGTTTGAACTTACCGCTGTCACCAAACCCAAATCACCGATCTCGACACCTCCTGCGCTACAATACCTCCTCCCTGCACATGAAAAACACACATGTTAGTGGGTGATAACAATAATCACATACATCTTGCCTTATTGTTGTGGTTGACTTTGTCCTCACCTTCGCAAATACCTCCACTAGATACATAGGTCCCTCGCTCCGTGATTTAATGACTTCTTGATTCAATTAGGGACATTCAACATGAACGATCGAGTCGATCTCAAAATACCTTGCGACACAATGTTCACATTGTGGATGCAACATGCGTACGAAAATAATCCAAAAATTTCAAATGACTGTGTTATTGACTCTTTCTATTGGTTGGATATTATATTTTTTAAAATATAAATTTTCAGCATACATGACGCATCTCCTGTAACTGCGAGAGCGATGAGGTTTAAATTTTTATTGTGTGCTTGTAACCACAGGAAGGGCTGACAAAGTGGTACCCACGTGGAAGATTTTCTGACAAAAATGACAACATTGTCCATGTCATGGGACCCCAAGTTCTGTCCACGTCAACGATGGGTCCCAAGTACTGGGCTTATGAGATTCATTCCGGATGGCTACGATGTACGATTGTATCATGCAGGGGCATACATTTTGGAACCCAAATAGCTATAACCATTTCCTATAGGGGATATTTTGGGGGTGTGGGAACGTCCCCTCCCTGCCCCACTTTCCATGCCAAAAATAAAAAAAATGTTTCTTAAATGTTTCATTTTGCATAGGGGATGACTAGCTGTTAACTACAACCCAACAACATGTGGGACGTGTTTTTAAGATAACACATTTTAAAATTAAAAAAAGGGGTAGGCGGGCCCATAAGGACCCCCCACCCATTTAAAAAAAACCTAAACTTATTTCACCTATCAAAACAACAAAAAAGCAAAAAAAACTCTCATTTTAACTTTTGCAAACTAAGAGAAGAGAAACAGGTGGTCAAGGAGAGAACAACAATTCAAAGAGGAGACTAGGGCATCAAATCTAGTACATTGGAGGTAAGTTTTTCATCTCACATTTGGTTTTGCATTTTGTTTTGCATTTTCAAAGTTTTTTCAAGTTTTTCAACATATAGGGAGGGCATTGTGAGTTTATTTTTATATTTTATTTTTTTATTTGAACTTGTAGTTCTCTTTGAAATTATGATAAAATAAAATCATGAGCGGTAGTGAGAGTAGTGATAGTGAGGAGGTTGAAGTTCAAATGCAAGAAAGAAGTAGACCTAGATCTCATAGAAGTATGACAACCATTGGGGGTTCTTTAGGGAATGAGAGTGTATTAGGGCCAACAAGTTTAAACCCATTTGAATGTCTTTTTAGATATCCTCAAAACCTATGCAAAAGGCCCATTTAACTCCAAGAAACCTCTATTAAAATTTGCATCAAGAGTTCATAAAGATAAGATTTTTTTTTTTAGAGGGGAGTAGAGTATGGTAGTGCCATTTGTGCAAAAAAAATATAGGGGTAGCTATATGAGAGTTTATTGTCATCTTTTATGGATAGGTGGTCAAGGGGTGAAAGGTTGTGAAAAAATAACTCCAGTCGAGGAGTTTGAGGCAACAAGATTAATATGGAGGGGGAGGCAAGAAATAAAGGGATTTCGTTGGAGAGTTTGTAGCCTAGCGTGTCATTGCTTACATGATTCGTGGATGCTAGATTTAATGGGACGTAGCTATTCTGGCTCCAAAATGTTAGTGCTGTACTGAAGGCATGCATAACATGCATACCCATGCCCAGTTTGAGGTGGTTCCACCCATAGGCAATGACGAGGTGGACAGGGCGGGACATTGCATAAGCCGGGGCTCTGATGACATGGACTTGCCAGAAAGGATGTCCAGAGCACACATCATGTCGCTAGATTTCAGGGTGCGTATAACACGCAATCGGTCCTTTGCAAACTGCTAGGTCACAGACTACATAAGGCTTGGTTGGGCGGGTGGGAAAGTAGTGGGAGACAATTGTCTCCCACTGCTATTATTGTATGATAACACGCAGGGCTGGGTGTCAATAACTTAGTTAGATCAATAACTACATGTTTTAAGTTTATCCACTCATATGTTGTGGTCAATAATATGCAAATATTAACTTCGAAGGCAAGAAACAAAAAAATAAGAAGTAAGCAGATATTTGGGAAGGTAAAACACACATTATAGGATCGATGACAACAACATGGGCGAGGGTTTGGTGTCTGTGAAACTTGCCAGGTATGTTAAAAGATCTGTTCACATGGTTTTCCTTTGCCATTTTCGTTTCTGAAGTCTAGCAAAAAAAAAAGAAATTAGCTTTCATATGTTGCAAAGGGTTTGAAGAAGGCTAAACACGCATTATATGAGTGGCGACAACAAGGCGAGCGAGGGTTTGGTGCCTGTGGAACTTGGTAGGTACATTAAAATCAGATCTGTGGAGACGATTTTTTTCCTTTGATGTTTTTGTTTCTGAAGTCGAACAAAAATGAAAGAGCTTAGCTTTGATATGTTGCAGAGGGTTTCAAGAGGAAGGAAAAATGCGTATTATATGAGAAATGATAGCAACGTGGGTGAGGGTTAGGTGCTTGTGGATCTATGAAAGGTATGTGAAAATGAGAACTCGATGGTTGACTCTTATTTGCTTGAATACTCTCCACTATGAACTTGCAATAAAAACCCATAAGGAAAAAATGTTAAAACAAGCATTTTTATGCATTTGTTGGGCAAGTGATAAAAAACAAATCTTTGTATTTACACACACGTTTACACTAGTTCCAAAACTAGGTATCATTTTGGTGTTTACATTTTCTTGCTCACTGCTTATTATAGAAGATTGGGTGAATTAGATGATATTGTTTGGCTTTCTTTGTTGAATTCACCTATAATTGTGGTCCACTCTTCGTGAGATTACCGCCCCCTAATTGCAGATGGTTCATGGAGAGATCCATATTTCTGTAATACCTACCTTCGTGTTATATGAAAAACCAATGGTCAACCTACGTTCGTGTTATACACAATTCGTGAGTTTTTGGAGTGAGAATATCTTGCTCCAAAAAGGGGTTATAAAACTTGTTTTATTGACTTTCCCGATTTTTTTTGAAAAATCAAAGCTGTAACAAAATCTGCTGATCACAATCAACGATCTGTAATTTTTGAAATTTTTTGTGTTATCAACTTTTAGTGTTATTAACATGCCATTTTGGAGCCAGTTTAGCTACAGCCGAATAGTTGTAGAGTACTCTTGTTGTGTGTATAACATGAAGGATTTTTGAGTATTGACGTGACAAAACTTACCCCAAAAAGGGGTCATAAAAGTCCTATTATTTATTTTCCCAAAAATAAAAGCCACGAATTGTTATGCTCATCATGCTCAATGATCTATAATTGTTAGAAAAGTCAATAACACAAGTTTTATAACCTCATTTTTAGTCGCGGCCCACCCATGCAGGTGATTGCTAAATTAGGGGTTAGAAAACTTGTGTTATTGGCTCTTCCAAAAAATCAAAGCCGCGATTTATTTTGGTCATCAGAAACAAGCATCTATAATTTTGAGAAAAGTCAATAAAATGAATTTTAGTAGAAAATTACAGATGCTTATCGTGATCAGGAGAACTAGCCGTGGCTGTGATCGATGGTGTTGTCAATTGTTTGTAATGTTTATGCATGTTTAATATATATGTATATACTCATGATATTTGAGCAACAATAACTGAATAATGATTATAACGTTTGTTTTAGCGATTGTTAATATTTGCATTTGGATGTCTTTGGATGGAATTGAAGTTAATATTAAATGCTCAAAATCAAAATCAATCATAATACTCAAAATCAATCAATTTAAACATATTTCATTTTCTTTAATTTATGTGTTTTACTATCATGTTTGAATGTGCATAACAATACAAGAGGTTTTCATAAAGTATACTTTCAGATGGTTTTATGGTAGGTTGTCTATTTAATAGGTTCTCATCCTTATATGTCCAAGCTAACACATATGTATATTATGGCAATTTCAATAAGGTTGGGACACCAATTTTGCATGCAGCCACCAGTCTTGGTGGTTCATAAATCCTACCCATTATTTTTTGTTAAAAATTTGTAGAATAAATTAATTGATACAACTCATCACTACAATTCTCATATTTCTTAGCAATTTATTTCATTAGTATGTGTGTTCATTCACTTTATCATGGAATTCTTGTTATTGTTCACAAGATATCATATAAAAAGTTTCCACTTACAACACAATGAAATCCTTGTTACAATATATTATCGCAAAAACATCGTTAGACTTTGGATCATTGGTAACAAAGCAAAAATCTGATGTCCCATCATTCCTAGTTACTGTTTATCTTTGTACACAGTCATATGAGATCTAGTTATAACACCTTACCTCTTTCTGTATGTAATGTGTTGATTCTACTCTTCTCCGTAGGCTTTTTCCATCAGTATCATCTGAATTTTACATTTCCATTGAACAAAATTCTCAATTCCAATTTTCTCATTCAAATTTCTGCTCATAGAAGCACAAATCAAGAAAAAATTGTGTTTTTTTGACTAAATTGTCCATGGTGCTTTCTCCCCAAATTTATCAACAACTCAAACACTTTGCATGCATTATTTATGTATCAATGGTTTGGCATTAGTCACAAATACAATGATGTCGACATCAAACTTCAATATTATTTTGAGAAGATTTGGTTTTGATTGTATGTGCATCCCTATTGTAAGTTGCCATGGATTGAACCAAATTTGTCTCTTTATAGTTGTTATTGTGTCTATGACTCTGATAATGTATAGACTCTTTGTATATCCTGTGTACTTTCCATTGTTTGGGAATTGGTGTGTAATTCAGTGATATTGGTTGATATGTACTTCGCTAGGATGCCAATACACCAAAAATGGCAGCAGATGTTGGGATTGGAAGTGCAAGATGGTGGTGAAGGACTCCATCACTTCTCTTCTAGGGATATTTGTTGGACCCCAGTTTGCATCTACGATGATTCGACAAAAGACCTTTGTGTGGTGATTCCACTTGCTAAATTGGATGCATTCATCAAGGAGGAATCGTTGCTTGAAGGTGTTGAAACCACATTTATCCAAAAGAGGCACACTAAAGATGATAATAGTAGTGTGCACAACAACCATACAAGAAAGATGTAGAACCGGTTAGTAGACACATTTTTTGCTATACTGTCTATGTTTAATGACATATCCACTCTTGCTGATAATATGATAGTTTTTATCTTTAAGGTATTGGTGTTCTTATGGACTAGAAGACAATAGGAATAAGATGCCGCCTTAGAAGCGGGATCGTCCATATTATAAAAAATGAGGTTGTATGTGCCACTTCATTGTTAAGGTGTTTTATGGTAGGCTAGATGGGGCCATCTTGTCATACAAGCAATTGTTGCAAGTAGACAACAATGGTGAATTATGCCATGGTTTTCATGATACCAAGAATGAGCTGCGCTTGCAATTTGCACCAAACCTATTTGACAAATGCAAAGTGTATATAGAGAGCTTGTTGGTGATGGATGTCAGTGTTGACGTTATAATGGACAAACACCTTGCTGATCCCATTTTTTTGTAGTATGTTGAGGAAGAGAGATTCATTCCTAACATGGAAAGATGTTATGCACGCTGTGGCAAGGTTCCACTCCATTTGATCACAAAAGAATGCGAACAATGCCATGAGCATCTTAAAATGGAAAAATCAAGATGAGTCTAATTTCTTTTTTTTTTCAGCAGCCACAAGGTCCCGACATAACTTTCATTATGAGAATACAATGGTCTTGGATGCTCGACATGATGGTTCAAAAATCACATGACTCAATCATCACGATGGATTCCACATTTGCAATGATTAAATATGGGGCAAGTCTCCTCAAAATACTTGTAATGAGTCTTCCTCATATTTTGAAGTTGCCCATTGTGTTTGTAGATGTTAATCATTTTTGTGGTTGTTTCTTAAAACAATACCAATTGTATTGATTTCTCATGTTTGACGAGAAGTAATTGGGAGTGCCCGTTGCATCCGTAGTGACATCAAGGAACAACATTGAAGACATTGAGGTATGGTTGGTGGAGTTGCAGAGACACGGAAAGGAAAATAGGCCTAATTGGAGGATCAATGCATTTATCACAGATGATGTGAGTGCAGAGATTCAAGTGGTACAATACGTGCATGTTTCAATTGTTAGTCTTCTTCAGATCAAATTGTAAGTAAAGTTTCTCTACCTTTTGTTGTATATTGATCAGGCACGATTAATTGTGGACTTCGAAACATGACCATTTTTTAATGTCCTGTAATACTTTGTATCTGGCATGTGCATTTAACATGGATGAAGAATGTCTACAAGTATGCAACAAAGGAAAGAGCAATGGACCTTTTTTGCCGTTTATGGTAGATAATGATGGCAATGCATGGAAGTGAAGAGTGAACTATTCAACAAGTGCACACTTTCTTTATTGAATTTAGTGATCAACAATGTTTTATAGAGTACTTCTACAACACATTGTGTTGAGATGGCCGTATTGGTGAGTTTTGCAGTACTTTTGATTTGCCTTCGCTGACTTGTTAATTCTTTCGTTGTGACAATTGTTGCATTCATTTGTTAGTTGACATCATACATTTTTTTTTTTGGGTGCGATGGTGAAAAAATTCAAGAATTTCCCTCATGCTAACCAGGACCCAAATAATGCCATCGAATCATACCTGGAAAAATTGAATGTATTGCACCTAAGAGATAATAAGAAGATGTGCATAAGGAGGATGGACAATCTGTATCACAAGCTTACCTATAAAGTGGAACCATACTACAAGCAAAAGTGATTGTTGCAACATTATGGATTCATTAGAAACTATAGGTTGTCAAATTTGCGAAGTAGCATGGAGAGATGAAAGGAAATTCCTGATGTTGATTTTGTTCCAGATGACATGAGTCCTAGTTTGTACTAGGTGAAAAGTCAGTCCTCTTGCAATTGGTACGTGGTTACGAAATGTGGTGATCACTTGTACATATGTGACTATCCATGGAGTTTGCAAGGAAGCACATGCAAGCATGCTTTGAAGGTTGTTGCAATGGTTGACAACTCATTCAATGATTCACATCTCTCAGGTAAGTGGATGTCAAATGCAACTCAACTTGTTTGGTTCGTCAATGTTGATGTATGCTAATTTAAAAGATCTGCACTTCACTCTAAGATTTTGTTTCGTGCAAAACCTATTTCTATATCAACTCAAATAGCTACTAATGTTAATAAACACCCAACACCTCGGGCGATTGTCAATACCATTTCCAATGTAAAAGCACATATAGAGGATATAGACATCATGACGTGGAACAAAGCAAACACAAAGTTGAAGATGGTGTCGCGAACAATGCCATAGTAATGCGAAAAAATAATGTCATTTGTAGGTTGTGTGGAGATGTTCATGGTTGATCATGATATTTCCGGTGCCATGGCATTCAATTTCAGTCCCCATATCAATCTAGCCGGTACGAGCACCGTTCACATGCGGCCTTGGTTCAGTGCAAGTAGGGATTGTGGTCAGATTCAGAGGCAACATAGGAATACTACTAGTATTGTGATCTTTCATGATGTTATGCAACCTGACACCTTTGAGTTTCCCTTAGAGAGTCCTAGGAGGCGAAAGGGAAAGAGGCAATTGGACCAAGTACCATAACTGCATTTCCTTGCCACAAGATCTATTGCATCTAATACAGGTTGGTACACAAGTGTCACGTTTAAGTGGTATCTAAACATGTCAATGGTGCATGTGCTGATTTATTTGTTATGTTTCATAGGTGGTGATAGTGGTCCAGAGATGGGCGTGACAATATTCACTACACCCTCAACATCTGGGTAGAGGAGTCCTCACCAACGATTGGCTTTTGATTTTCCTCAATGCGGATAGGGATCACACAATGTTCCTTGGTACCATAACATTGGTATTATTGGTTCAGATTTGGATATCTATTTGTTATGTATTACATATATGTGGACAACTACATGACATTTTCATATTCATGTTAACAACTAAGATGTGCTATACAGGTCACTTCGTTGGTTTTTTGCAACTAATTACACGTTGTGTTATGGTGCTTTGACTGTGAAAATTTTTTGTTTGGCCTTCCTTGGGAGGTGGTGATCTCTATTTTACTTGTATACTATTTGAAACCATGTGTCAGTCATTACCTTTGTACTACATTTTTTAAAGCTCCGTGTGTAGCTTTTTATGTTTCAACATGTTGAGTAATATGGACTAGATTTGTTTGTTGTACACTTGTTCTAATGCTTAGTAATATTGTCCCCAATATTTTTACACACTGTATATTTTTGAGTAGGTGCCATTATTGACATTTGTTTAGCTCGTGGTGGTCAATGGCATACACATACACTTCTGCTGATAGGAGAAGGTTGTAATTTTGATTTTGCCACTTTATTTTCAGTATTTTTCCTTTATGTCTTATATTTATTGAATGGTAGAGTCAAATAAGTAAGACTCTTATTGTATGAATATGTATTACAATTATTGAATGGTTTAGTTAAATAAGTAACACCCTTATTGAAGGAATATTTCTTACATTTATTGAATGCTATTGTTAAATAACAAACACTCTTGTTGTATGAATCTGTAGGTTACGACAGACTCTAGTAGAGCGCAACCAAGAGGCTGCACTATTCTTGTTCCTGGACAACGACATGATCGAGACCATATTGTTGATGATGCTTCCTCAAGTTAGCATTGGGTGGTGGGTCCACATCCATGGACATATTAACAACAATACATTTTATAAAGTGCACATTACTGACCTATTCTTTTTGTTTAGTCTTTGGAGACGAAACAATATCTATAGGGTGCTATGGGCTGTATTCTTGGCCTTCATGTACTTGTGAGTTTCTCTCCCATGGGTGCACATAATATGCACAATTAGCCCATATATAGACCGACGGAGGGGATGAGTCTGAATGCCACACTCTGATCATGACATCACTGCTACGAGTCAACTTTTTCCCACCAATTTGGTGGTTCTCGACTATACACACCTCTTTACGGGACATAATAGTCCCCACCCAACAATGAGGTTTGGTAGGATTCAAAGAAGGTTTTCATCATAGAGGAGGTCATCCCCATAAAATTATATTATCTTTGTTGGCTGTATGACTTTGGTTTTTTATAAAACAATTAAAATTTATTTTTGCAGAGGGACATGATGGTATATTTGCATGGACAAACTTTATAGTTTTGGTATTTTCCTATAGTTTATATTTTTTATGCTCGAAGATAGTGATCTTGGCCCATATTTATTTTGTTTTCTTACATGTGCATCCTAGATCACAGATAAGATGTCAAACTTCAATGTATCCCGCATTATTAATATTAATTTAAAAATACTCCATGTGTATTAAAAAGAATATCAATAGACAAACCACACCATAGGTCCCTATATTGCATATGTAAGACTAAAACGATATGCTATATTACATAAATCACACTAACACGATACATTAACTTACATAAATCACAATAAAACAATATATTATATCTTTCCTTTAAAGAATTATGTAATATTGCAACATCGAACACTCTTAGGATATAATTTAATTCATTTAGTTGAAGACGAGTTTAAACATGTTGGCTCCAAAATGACACAACACGGATCAAAGACCTTCATGTTATTGACTATGTCTCAATAACATTCATGTTATGTCTACGTTTCAATAACATTCATGTTATTGACAACGGCTCAAAAACCTTCGTGTTATTGAGTAGGATAGAAATTCATTACAGGTTAAAGAACACTCCACACATACACATTGCAGTAATGTAATGTCCCCACTTTAAAATATAATTTAATAATAAATAATAATAAAATTTAATATTAAAATTAAAATTAAAATATAAAAGAATATAATTAAGTATAATTAATTGAAATTTAATTAAATTAATGAATGCTCAAAAGACATGGAAGGAAAAGTTGTGACTCCCTCAACAATGAGATATAATAGGGAGAAGAGAACCTCATTTGAGAGGGGGATAATTTGGAAATGATAATTACACATATGATTTAAATAAGATGTACATACATGATTATGAAAGGTTACGTCACTTTCAAAGGGCAGGAATAACAAAGAGTTGCACTCTTCAAAGGGTGCTAATGGTGAAAGAGAGTGTCTCTTGCCAAAGGGCATGCATGATGAAGAGTTGTGACCTCTCCCTCACATTGAGAGATATAAAGGAAAGGAATCAAAGCATCCAACAACATCACCATGGATTGGATTGGATCAAAAGTTTATTAAGTTACAGGGAGTAGC
The DNA here is from genome assembly GCF_030272615.1 of Cryptomeria japonica. Classification (NCBI taxonomy): domain Eukaryota; kingdom Viridiplantae; phylum Streptophyta; class Pinopsida; order Cupressales; family Cupressaceae; genus Cryptomeria; species Cryptomeria japonica. The sequence goes on along the minus strand of NC_081408.1, from coordinate 514,664,556 downwards.
ATATTTATTCTTGGTGGTATGTAAGGGATGTGCTGAATATGTATGCTTAATATATGAAGCCTGATAATGTTGTTATGCAAAATTTAGTAGTAATATTCATATAGAGTGAAATATGCATGACAACCATACTTAATTTCATATATATTCATAATACATAAAGGAAATTATAAAGACTGCCACCAAGGATAGGAAAGAAGGAGAGCTCAGTGATCTTAATTAAATTAGCAACATTAATATGATATAAAGCTGAAAAAGAAAATAATATATAATAATTCAAAGAGCATTAATGTGTGTGTGTGTGTTAATAAATCCAAGGATGATTAAGGTAATCAATTTTAGTTTGCACAGATTGATAAAACACTAGTGATTATAATGGAATAATGACAAATAGTTATTAACATTGATAGAAAGTAGTAATAATAGAAAGCATTGATGACAATCTAATTATAAGGCACTAATGTAATATAATGAAATTATAATAACTATGTCAAATACATTTGATTATCATAATTAGTTGACCGAGATAACAAATGTGACTTCATTAGAATATCATAATTGGTTGATGGCATATGAAGGACCCTCTCTTAGGTACACCACTCCAAAGTGGATGCCTAATCCTTGCCACATGGAGCCAAGAGGGATTAAGAATATGCTCTTGGGATTAAGAGAGAAGGTGGTTGCGATGAGGGGGAACAACTAGTGTCTAAGGTTTCTCGTTCTTTAAAACCTAGTTCAATTTGTCTTAGTTTGTAGTTTCTACATTTGCATTTCTTCTCTTTTGAGCTTGTCACCTGCACAAAAAAGAGAGAGAAAATATTGTTGGGTTGATAGGGGTTTTCACACGATGGCTCCAAAATGACACATGGATCAAAGACCTTCGTGTTGTTGACTACACATCAATAACATTCATATTATGTCTACAACTTAATAACATTCATGTTGTTGAGAATGGCTGAAAAACCTTCATGTTATTGACTAGGATAAAAAATCATTACGGGTTAAAGAACACTCCACACATACACTTTGTTTTTTTTCATTTAAATTGGTTCCTATTACATGCTAGTAGACAAAATGTTCATTCTAAGGGAAATACAGAGTCAAATAACAAACTTGAAAACACACAACTTTATGTGCTATCACCATTAAGATTCAATATTGTATATGTATGACTTGCATAAAATATTCAAACTGAAAATGCACTCCAAACCCACAATCTCTCACACAAATATTGTAGTATTCTTGGACAAAGTTTAATTCATTTGCTTCAAATGAAACCTATCAAGAAGACACACATTCTCCTTTTAGAAAGGAGAAGTTAAAATGTATTTAACATTCAAACTCACACAATGAATTAGAAGAAATAGGAGCAAGAAATAGAGTGTTTTCTTTATTGATTTTCAAATTAGGATTGATATATTCATGAAAGTTTCTCAATATAATCAGATTTGTAAAAGACTAACTGTCTCATATATTTCTCTCAAGCTTTCTAGTACATGTAAAACAAAAAAATTAGAATCTGTCTTCCTGGCCCTCAATTCCCTTGTATAACACAAGAGACCAAAACAAGCCTCAGGCCAAGGAAGACACTTGTCAAAATTCTACTTCACTAAAAAGTAAACTAAGGCCTATGTCCTTGTTTCCTATGTGCTATCTTCTTTGGTTTAACTTTGGTTCATTGATTGCAAGCAACTATGAAGTCATCATTTGAGGTTGCAGACCTGCAAGAAAATGATTGTTGATGGTACTTTCGTGTTGCCTTTGTGAGGTCCGAAAGGTGTACTTTGGTGTCTGGATGTGGATATCTTAAAGACTAGACTTGTGGTGGTTGAGTACTCTGTTACTACTTATCAAGTTGCCATTAGTTTTATATCCAAAGTCATTCTATATACTCTAGTCGGTTACTACTATCGAAATATTCAGTAGGTATGCACATAACAGTCTGTTATAGAAGAAAGTAGTCACAGAGCCCAGCATGCACCGAGCTGTCTATTGAGTATCATTCCATGTCTACCAAGCAAAAATAATGATACACCAAGTGAAACGTGTTACTAGATTCATTGAATCTAGACACACATGGGAAAATGTGTTACAAGATCGAGGAACATAGAACTGTTATCACATCGGAAATTGCACTTAAGGATTGTGTATGATTTTGAGGTCATCTAACCAATGAAATATTTTATATAGTTATTCATTTGATAAATCATGTTTGTAAGATCGAAGCAATAAATCAGATCACCGACATAAGAGATCTATTTATACAACATGGATTAAGGATAAAAGTGAGATAGACAGAGATATATAGAGGTGTATGAAGCAAGATATGTGTGATACGTAAGAAAGCACTAAGTGTTATGACTGTTACAGAGACACAGAGGTCACCAAGAAGGATTTCAGAGAATAGTCAAAGAACATAGTAAATAGAAGGGTTTACCGAGTTATTCTATGGGTTGCTGAGGTATGCTATAAGCAAGGTAATCTTATTTTGAGCACATAGAATCTGCTATAACATTCCAGATGTAAAGTTGCAGATATTTGTAAAGATTTTATTATTGTAAGAGAAACCTTTAACAACGTAAAAGACTCTAAGTCTATAAAGTGTAAAGCCTCTAACCAAGTGTAGCATTTTAGTTTAAGTGTTGTAAAATCCTTTAGCAAGGTAGATCTAACAGATCTTGATAGTCCTAACAAGGTAAGCTATCAAAAATAGCTGAACATGTAGCTCTAACTGAGCACTCTTTATTATTGCAGTAGTGAAGTTGTGGGTGCCATCCCCACCATAGTTTTTCTCTCTAACCTCTGCGTAACCAAAATATATGTGTTATGGAATGAATCATGTATGATTGTTATCTATTTGTTTTATCTTTATGTTATGTTGCAACAATTTTTGGTTTATGCATAATAGTAAAGTTATTATTGATAAAAAGATTTGAAGTACTGATTCACCCCTCCCCTCTCAGTACATTAGCTTTCCATATTGGGCCTAACAATTGGTATCAGATCTCGAATCTTGGAAAAAGGTTTAACAACCTAAAGAGAAAGATCTTATCAATGGAAGGCTATAAACAATCTCAGAGAATTGTGTATTTGTAAGAAGAGTTGGATCATGCTAATCAAGTGATTGCAGACATGCAAAGACAAATGCAAATATCATTGAAAGTGAGATGATGATTTGTAGGACTCTCAAGAGTTAGTGGAACAAATTGAAACATCATCTAAGAACAATATATCTGAAGAAACTGAAGAAATGATTGGAGTATTGAAAGAAAAGAACAAAGCACTGGCAGATCAGCTAAAAGCAATGAAAAGAGGACATGAACATTTCAGCACACACATGACTGAGAATCTTGATGCATTGAGGACAACTAAAGATAAAGTAAGAGATCTAGAAAGAGAAAAACAACAACTTGAAGCTTTAGTATCTGAAAAGAATGAATAAATCACAAGGTTGACTGGGATTCAACAAAATCTATCAGATCAATTAGGTTATGCACATCATGAAGCAAATCTGAAAGATGATGAGAATCAAGCATTGAAACTTGAAATATCAAGGTTGACCAATGAACTTGAAATAGAAAAGAAATCCAAGGAAACACTAAAGAAGAGCTATGAAGCATCAAAGATGTTGGATGAGCAACTGAATACAAGAAGACCCAACAAAGAAGCATGACTTGGTTACAAAGGAAAAGACTCCACCGAGAAGAGAATTGATACAACCGAGAGAGGAGAATCATCAAAGAAAGTTGGAAACAAGAAGCACATCAAAGGAAAGAAGCCTATTTGCAACTACTGTGGAAATCAAGGTCATACTGCTAACATGTGCCAAATCAGAAAAGGTAAGCAACCGAATGTCACTAAGTCTAATGGTTATTATTACAATTGCAATAAATATGGTCACACATTTAACCAATGTAGGAAAAAGTCTGTTAACAATTATCAGAAGACAAAATTCAAAGGGTTTTGTAAAAACTGTAATAGATATAGGCATAGCACCAAGAAGTGTTGGCTTAAGCAAAAGAACTATATGTGGTCTGCACACTGAGCAAATACTGGAGGTTACCGAACTCACATAGATCCTTACCGACAGTATTCTGCAGTACCATGGGATTACAATACAAGGATATAATGTGAATATTGTGGAAGATATGGACATATAAGTGCCAACTACTTTATAAGGTTTGGAATGAACAACCAAAGATCATGGAGAAATCCTGGTATGGCATGTTTTCATTGTCACAAAATTGGACACTTGGCTAGAGATTGTAGAGATCAACCTAGAGGAGACACTGAAGAAATAAAAGAAAAATTACAGATGATTTGGAAAAAGAAGGAAATTGTGTCAAATGAAGAATGCACCTTACCTACTGAGTTAGGTGCACCTATTCCAAATTAATCGTTAAAGGTATGAAGGGACTGCATTCTCTCAAAGATTAAATCTTAACAGTTCCTATTTTATCATGCACTTAATTCAAAATCTGCATAGTTAAAGATGCATTAGAAAGTTTGAAATTCTCTCAAAGTCTTTTGGAGCACTATATAGGAAGCCTGTCAAGTCGGTAAATGAAGAAAGTCTGGTTACTCGGTTAAAGTGCAAAAAGGAAATAAAGTTTAGTGGAACCGAGTGCATTTAATGTTTTTTGACCTAACCTGCACAGAGCCCGATAAGGTATATTGTATGCTTAAAGCATTTACGCGGTCATTTTTCACTCACCTAGTTTTCAAGAGAGAAGATTAAAGCGAATCAAAGATGATCAAACCACCTCCCGAGCGAATTTCAAAGGTATTTACATTAATCTCAATGAATTGTTAAGCTGGTTTACCAATCATATCAAGTTGTTATTATTTGCTAAGTGTGAAGCATCTGCCATTTGAAAATCTTCAAACCCTAAGGATCTTATGTTAATTCTTATTTGAAATTTGCAATGGCACCTAAGATCTAGAATCCCGTTGTTATTGAGAATATCAAAAAGCCCTCACTAAATACTCCTTAACTCCCAAAATTGCATTTGAACCGGATGACAAAACCGCATTTTCACTCATTCTGGATAGAGTCTTATTAGTCGAGGATGTGAGATTCTTCACTAAATGTCGAGTTGAAGAACTAGGTCACGTTGAAATCAAAGACACATATGATGAATTGTGCACCGATGGTAAAATGGATAGCAAATATGAGCACATTAAGATCAAGGGATTGACTGAAGCCCTAACCTATCCTCGTGTCTTCAAACCCCAGTGGGTCAAGTTTGTTCTAAGTACAGTTCATGATGAATTCATGTGGCTAGAAGAGAAACCGTTTAAGATCACCAAGCAAATCATTCATTTGATCACCGGTTACCCTATTTATGATCATGTTCGAGCTCAAAAAATGATATCATAGAAGGAATTGATCAGTTTAACCAGAGTAGAATCAGATTGCAGAGGACTAAAATTGAACAATGTCACTAGTGCAGAGCTAAAGTTTGCCATTAGAGTAATAGGTTATTGTTTCTTCCAATCAGCAAGGGAAAACAGTGTACCCTGTGCAGCAGTAGACTTAGCATATAAGATTGTGAAGAAAGGCATGAAAATTGATTTATGTGAGGTATTGCTGAAAAACCTGTTTGAGAATCTGAACACCATAAGGAAGCCAAAGAAGAACAATTCAACCAATACACTAAAGTTTGGATCACTATTAATATGCATGTTTTTCTATTTTTGAAAAATTCTTTCCATCAGTCGGTAAAGTTGTTTGGGAACTACACCGACCAATCACCCATCAAATCAATGACTTCATTAAGAAGCTAGGTGATAACTTTAATGATATTATGGATGATTACTTTAGCAAGTTTCAGGAAAGGATGCATAACAAGTACCGGATTCCACCCAAGCTAGTGGAGAAATACAAGGATGACATATGTTTTGAAGTGGACACTGATTACTGTTATGTGAATGCTGTGGAACCAAAAACTCAATCTTTGCCACCTATGGGTTACGAGATTGATTTTGACATCACACAACAACAGATAGATGCACTTCTGACATTACCAAGGCATGCTACCGAGCTGAGGTATGGAACATATGAAGAAGTGAAGGAAAAAGTAAAAATGAGCATTGTAGTACCCAAAGCTACAAGGAAGGCAACAAAGATGATTAAGACATTAACGGAGAAATTTGGAGAAGGTTCTTCCTCCACACCTATCAAAGGCACTATAATAATCATCAAAGAGGAATTTGAAGCCCAAGAGGCACTATAACACTGAGCACCAAATTGGCTAAGGGAAAAGTGTTGAAAAGAAAGAAACAAGATACATCAAAAGTATCACCGAATCCTCCAACAAAGTGACCTAACACAAGAGCATCTGCAGCTTCACTGAGTAAGAATACAAAGAGTGTTGCCACACCCAAGATAATAAAAACTTACAAGAAATCTACTCGGAGACTCATTTTGACCAAAGAGTCTAGTGACACCGAATCTGAAGATGCAAGTAAATTTCAGATTGTCAAGAGCAAAAAGGTAAATGTACATAGTGTTGAAATTTTTTGTGCTAATCTGAAGCAATATGGTGGATTTGGATCATTCAGATATGTTAAGTATGAATCCAGATTTGATGATGAAAAGAGACAAATAGAAGAAGTTGTCATTTGCACACTACTGAAATTTTGATTGGTCCCATTGGAAGTATGTAAATCTCTTCCAACTGAATTATATTTGCATATTGACAAAAGGTGGAAATATGCAATGGACTCGAAAAATCATATTAGAGAAAGAAGTCCGGTACATCTTTTCCCAGACATGTCAGTAGATGAGATCACTGAATATTTGACAAACTACCACACAAAATTCCTAGTCAAGCAAAGAGCTTTGAAATTGATGAATGGCCTTTACTTGGATGTAGAGAATGAGACCAAGGAAAAATGGCAGGAAATATTTTGAATCAAGAATGCTGGTGAACAAGCTGAAGTTGAAATAGTTGATGTCACCGAGAAAGATCCTAATATCACTAAGCAGGACCCTGCTAACACTATACAAGTAGAAGAAGATATCATGGATACAGAGGCACCAGAATAGGAAATGATAGAAGGGAATGCTTATGCCCAACTTGTATCCAGTGAATCAGTTTTGGAACAAGTTTAGCCCTATCCTCCGGTCAATCAACCTATTGCAACCGACGCCCCTAAGGATATGGAGCAAGGCACAGAAGGTCACAAGTCAACAATAGGAGAAGCTACTTCTCAAGAACAAACCTCTCAAGCTCCTTCAAACACTGAAAATGTTGCAACCGAGACACCAAGCTCAGAGACACCAAAGGACACTACAGAGGCTAAAGAAACCGACCAAAGTGTTACCTCTACCGAGCAACCTACTGAGGGTCAACAAGCCTCACAATCCATTGTTTTAGTCCAACCGATGAAAGGTAAAGAAAGAAGATGAAAAAGCATGGTTTCAAATTAGATTTGTCAAAACCAATAGTGTTGCCCAATGTTGATATATCCAAATTAAAGGGGCAAGCACTCATTGAATTCGGTGAACTATGCAAATCCAAAGCTAAATAGGAGAAGCAAATGGCTATTCAAAAGAAAAATAAAGTACTTCAGAAGGTGAAAGCACTCTTAACTGATATGCTACCTGAAGCTACAATAACCAAAGATGCAGCCATCCACATTCAACTGGATGAACTCCTAGCCAAGATAGAGACATCTGGAGTAGATGCATCCGAATATTTGAGCAAGTTAAAAGACAAGGAGCTTAGTGCAAAAATGATTGAAGAGGTACAAAAACCTATTGCCATTGGCAAAGTTAAACTTGTCAAATTTATTGCTGAGTTGACCCCTCAACTCAAGCACATTCTTTATTTATTTCAGAAACTCTGTACATTCTCTTTATTTATTAAAGATATCAAGAATAAAATAGAAGCAATTGAGACAGAGATCACCGATCTCTCAAATAAGTTGACCACTGAGCCACATTCCATTCGGAATTTTTATACCAAGTTACAACAACTCATGTCTCAACAATTGGAACTAAGGAATGAAGAACACAAGATAAAGATGGACATAATGACACTTCAAATATTATTCCTTCCTCATCTTTCATCCGTCCAAGAACAGATCAACAAAGCTACCTCCCTATCCACTCAGCAAGAGGGAAGCACCTTAGATGGACTCATTTCACTGTTAGCTGACATTCAAGCGCAAAATTCACTCATCGACAGTGTTAAGGATGCCCTCTCTGCCACTCTCACTGATGCAAGGACAAAGTATAAATCCATTTTTGACTAGTTGCCCCCACTGAATGATAACTAAGTTTAGATGTTTGTCAAAAAGGGGGAGTGAGTATCATATCAAAGTATACAGGGGAATGTAGTATACAGGGGGAGTATATACCAAGCAAAACAAAGTATTCAAATGTAGAGTCAATTTTGACAAGGAATAGAGAAAAGAGCTGTGAACCGAACAATTATCACATAACATTGATCACCAAGCATGCAAAATCAGAGTTTTGTACAGTATATTGATAAGGGGAGTATATCTAAATATACTATTTCATTGACTAATGTATAGACTATCTGTTTAGTCAAATTTTGTAAGTATATAGATTATTGAGTTATGACTTTGAAAGTAGTTTTGTCAAACATCTCAACTAATGTCAAAAGGGGAGATTGTTACTACTTATCAAGTTGCCATTAGTTTTATATCCAAAGTCATTCTATATACTCTAGTCGGTTACTACTACCGAAATATTCAGTCGGTATGCATAGAACAATCAGTTATAGAAGAAAGTAGTCATAGAGCCCAGTATGCACTGAGCTGTCTACCGAGTATCATTCCATGTCTACCAAGCAGAAATAATGATACACCGAGTGAAACATGTTACCAAATTCATTGAATCTAGACACACATGGGAAAATGTGTTACAAGATCGAGGAACATAGAACCGTTATCACATTGGAAACTGCACTTAAGGATTATGTATGATTTTGAGGTCATCTAACCAATGAAATATTTTATATAGTTATTCATTCGATAAATCATGTTTGTAAGATCGAAGCAATAAATCAGATCACCGACATAAGAGATCTATTTATATAGCATGGATTAAGGATAAAAGTGAGATAGACAGAGATATACAGAGGTGTATGAAGCAAGATATGTGTGATACATAAGAAAGCACTAAGTGTTATGACTGTTACAGAAACACAGAGGTCACCGAGAAGGATTTCAGAGAATAGTCAAAGAACAGAGTAAACATAAGGGTTTACCGAGTTATTCTATGTGTTACTAAGGTATGTTATAAGCAAGGTAATCTTATTTTGAGCACATAGAGTCTGCTATAACATTCCAGATGTAAAGTTGCAGATATTTGTAAAGGTCTTATTATTGTAAGAGAAACCTTTAGCAAGGCAAAAGACTCTAACTAAGTCTATAAATTGTAAAGCCTCTAACCAGATGGAGCATTTTAGTTTAAGTGTTGTAAAATCCTTTAGCAAGGTAGATCTAACAAATCTTGATACTCCTAACAGGATAAGCTATCAGAAATAGCTGAACATGTAGCTCTAACCAAACACTCTTTATTATTGCAGTAGTGAAGTTGTGGGTGGCATCCTCACCATAGTTTTTCTCTCTAACCAAGAGTTTCTGCATAACCAAAATATATGTGTTATGGAATGAATCATGTATGATTGTTATGTATTTGTTTTAGCTTTATTTTATGTTGCAATAGTTTTTGGTTTATGCATAACAGTAAAGTTATTGTTGATAAAAAGATTTGAAGTACTGATTCACCCCTACCCTCTCAGTACATTAGCTTTCCATATTGGGCCTAACATACTCTTATCAACCTTCCCAAAATAGATATGCTACTCAAAATTTCTAGGGGAGACAAAAATGGAAAAGAGAGTGACTACTCCTCTTCCTCTTCAAACTGCTGCTCCAGGACTGCATAACGCTCCTTATGCAAATCTTCTATGCTATGAATAGGCCAAGCAAAGTATTTTAGGTTTTTGAGCCTATTCATAGCATCCTTTCTCCTTGAAGATGGCACACTTGCAGCTTATATAATGAACCTATGGTACATAGCATATGCATCCATTATCCTATCAATTATAGTATGATAGGAGCTTTCTTGATCGGGATCATTCTTCAAGGCTTTTACAACAACATTGATTGTGCTTTCAAAATCTTCACACCATGTAGCCATCTCCTTTACCTACTTTTCCAGGGTCAAAATTATGGGAATATCTCACTTCTGCAACCCTTTGAAAGACTCAAGTCTTTCAATCATTGATATCTTCTCCCCTTCAATAATTGGTAGCTCCTTGATCAGCATGTAATTTGTCCACATCAACCTGATCTCTTTAGGTGCAATTGTCTTACTTTGGGTTGCAAGAATAATATATTTTAATGGTTCTACCTTTGGGAACCAGGCTGCCCTGATTGGATGAAAGAATGAAATAATTTTTTTCAACTGGTCACTTAATTGTGACATTAAATAATAAGAGGCGTAAACCTCCTTTGACTTGTCCATAACTCTGTTGGACACCTGCAAAATTGAAGATTTCCTAATCTCATAGTATCTTTTGGTTTCGTCATCCTTAGCCTCATATAATTCTTTCCTTTCTTCCTCAATCTCTTTTGGTTTGAGACCTCTCAAAGCCAATGTGCTCACTTTTGCTAGTTTCTCCCTTAATGAACAAACTTCAACAAATAATTTTTTGTAATTATGGTTGAGATTTGCACACATATCCTTGAGTAATGCATGCTTTTTTTCAAGGTCCTCCACAACCAACTGAGTGAACTGAGCAACATGGGTGGTCATAGTAGTTGCCTCTTCAGTAGTAGTATCTTCTAATGTCATTAGAACAACCTCTCCTCTTTTGTGCTCCACACCTCGTAGGACTAAAGGTTTGTCAATGTTAGGGGCCCTTGTCCATACTGCAAAGGCTTTTATGCTAACGTTTACTCCTGATCCATGTTCATCAAACTCTTTAGCAAATCTAGGATCCTTTTGTCTTATGATCTGATCTAATATGAAGATCCTCTTTTGATCCCAACCTAGAACTAAGAGTATATCACTTTTAGCTATCATTTCCCTGCCTTCTCAGGGGTGCACTGGAATTTCTCCTGATCAAAATTTCTAATCTCTTCCAAAGATAAGTTCTTGAGTTTCTCTCTGACCCAAAATAACCTAAACTCTGGGGTATTTACAAAATTGTCATCTGCTATGAATTCCCTGGAAGCAGTTATTCTTTCATCATTTTCCCCCTCAACATGAATTGTACTTGGGACAATGGCCTGATCCTTATCATCCATCTTTTATTTTGCTTGGTTGTCTTGGAAGGTGTCTCTAGGGGGAGAGGGAGGTGGCACATTTGTATCAAAATCCTCTAGTACATCTACAAAATCAGAGATCTCAATCCTTTTAACCTATTCTGTCGAAGGCTGCTCCTTTTGTGGCACCTATTGTTGAGAAATTCAGGGGGCTGGTCCTTAAAAATGAATGAACCTCCCTTCTTCTTGTGAACCTTCAGGGAGTCATCAATAGGTCTCAATTCATATTTCCCCCCCTTTTCCTTGGCTTCTTTTCTTTTCATCTCCATTTGAGAAATCTCATATGCCTTCCTAATCAGGAAGGACATTCTTCCAATGTTTGTGCAGAAAGTTAAATAATCCCTCATATTCCAGGTCTTCCCATTTTCTCTCCCTTTCTATCTTCTTTAGCATATCCCATTTTTTGAGCCTTTGCCGAGTCTCAACTGGGAGAGAATTCCTTAACAAACATTCCGTTTTAGTAAAAGAGAGGAAGTATCCATTTTATTTTAACTTATTTACCCCAAGCTCATTGATATAACCCTTAGGGTTATAATTCCTAGCCTGAGTAACCCTTAACATGTAATTTTTCACCAAAAAGTCCTGCACCTTTTCTAAAGTGTCACACCCCACACTGAATTCTCTGTATACAGTTGCCTTGGGGAGGTGCTTCTTTGTTCCCTATCCATCTAGATCATCTACCAGATGATTTTGAGGAATTCCAATCTAGGGGATACAAAACCATGCAAAACATGGGGCCCCTGTTCACATCCATACACCCTGATCAAAGTGCAGTCACCATAGAAAAAGCAGTTGCCAAATTTGTGGGTAAATGCCCTTTCAGGGTATACCACTCCATCCACTTTGCAAGCCTTTATTCTTAGTACTTTAACAATGTGTTGTGGCAGCCTTGATACCACTACCCCTAAAACTGAAAGGATCCTCATGACAAAGTGGTCAAAGAACTTGCAGTAGTCTCCATATCTAGACACTTTGTCCCATACTCATGTCCATCTCTGCACTAGCCAACCAAGGCCTGTGCTTGGGTCATTTACTCTTATTCTCAGCTGCTCTCCCCACATTGACCTATTCTGATATAAAATCAAATGAAAAAGCAAAGAATAGTGCTTGAAATCCAACTCTGGACCCTCATTCTTAGCCTTTATTAATCAATCACAGACCTTGTTGTGTATGATGGAGGCAAAATCATACAATTCATTAGTAGAGGGATGCTGAATTTTGATTGCCAACATCATGTAATCTATAGGCATTAGAGTTAGCTCACAATCCTCTCCCAAGACCTAGAACAAGGCATATTATGTCTTATTGAAATTCTCAAACCACTCCATCCTGAAAGGCTCCTTCTCAGAGGGAAAAATATAATTATGTGAATTCTTGTAGAGCCTCTTCATGAACATAGGAAGAATTATCTTCCTATAATCCTTCATCTTATAATCAAATTCATTCTCTAGAGCAGTCCTATTGATTCCCTTCAATGCTGACCCATCCAAACCAAAACACTAAATGATTTCCCTCTATGAGATGTCCACTAGAATGTGACCAGTCATGATTCTCATAGCATAACTAGGTGGATCAAACATCTTGTCTAGATCCCTGATCAACATTGGTTCAACAAAGATGTTGGGGACCACTAGCTTACCCAAATTCAAATTCTAGGGTTTTGAGACTAGGATAGGCTTGTCCCTGTTCCCATAAAAGCAGTGGAAGATATCCCACCCCCTTTCATTTCTGAGCACATCCCTGCAACTGACCTCTTTATCTCCAAAAGATGCTTTGAATGTTTCTAGCATAGCGGAGCCCTCAAACAACTCAATGATATCTTGGTTGAGGCTCCTTGTTTGTCAAGTTTGCCTCTGAGCCATTTCCTCCAGTCTTCTCTCATTTTATTTTTGTAGCTCCTTGACATTCATGGCGGGAGTATTAGGTTTCTCAAGCTACTTGGCCTAGGTAGAGGACTCTCCTTTGGTGGGGGCTGGCCTGGGTCTCTAGGTGGCCTTGGGATTTTCAATTGGTGCATCCTCCTTCCTTTTCTCTTGGGAGGTCTCAACTTGGGGTTCCTTAACAACCTTATTTTCAACATCAGGAGGGTTCTCCTCAGACAGTGGAACTTTAGTAGAAGTAATTGCTTTGGCGTCCTTCTTGACCCTTCTCATTTTTTGTGTGGCCTTCATAGCTTTAAGAGCAACGGTTGCTTTCTTAGTTGGTTCATCATCAGAGACTACGGCTACAGTATTTCTAGATGTTTTTCTTTTCTTAGTTTTCATGGGCTTCTTTTAGAAGGAACTTGTCTCTACCTCTGCAGCTTCTTAAGGAATACGTTCGGGATTTGGCTCCGTAATAGGGGTGCTGGCTAATTATTGCAATTGGGGAATCATATCAAGGGGAACAACATCGGTTATTTCTGGCATGGTGGAGCTAGCCCCTGACTTAGGGATGTTTTTGAAAGAAGGGGTAGTAGATTCCTTAACAGGGGAAGCCATTGTGAGTTCTATGGTGAAGAGGGTTTCAAAACAACAAAAGCACACATTGTGCAATTGACTATACATCCTTTAAACGAATGGGAGAGGATTGAATTGCACTTAATATTTTTTCGCACAAATTGGAATGCACCCAGATGCACTGGTTGGCTTCAACTCGCTTTCTTCTTTGCTCTAAAAATACTTTGAAATTGCTCAAATGAAAGGTGAGAATCAATGAATTCAATATAATTATCTTTTATGGCATCGCCATTAATTCATTTGTACTGAGCGAGTCCAACGAGGTGGTCGTTGGGGTAAAATTTTAAATTTTGACCGTTGATCAAGAGATATGTCACCACATTCCTCGGCCATGTGGGGTAACAAAGGCTTGAATTCCTTGCGTTTAATTATCCTGCATAAATTTTCACAACTCAAGTCATCCTCGTGAGATAAACATTCCTCGTGTTTTTCTTATGTGAAGGGGAAAAAGCGAGACCAGGTGACTAGGACCTAATCTCACTTTAGCCAACACATTGGGAATACGAAAGAGCCTAGGGAGATAGCTCCCTTTGACTACTTCTTGTGAGAAAGTGAGAGCCAAGGATTATCTATTAGGGTTTCTATTCTTCTTATTGTAAATGAAGGAAAGATGTGAAAGATTGATCAACTAGAGTAGGAGATGAATAATGAAGCATACATAAACTAAAATTGCAGAAACTCACAAATCAAAAATTGAGATACTGAAATAAGAGAAGGGGGAGGAATTTGGAGGTGTACCTAATACTAAAAACTAAGCTAAACTAACTAGGACTAGGGTACCATGCTCCTTTCCCTGATGATCTGACAAAAAACTGCAACTGAAGGGATGAAATCCTGAGATCCTGAGCCTGCACCTTGTAAAAAATCATTGAATTTAAGGAGGACTAGAGCACCACGCCTATGATTTGGGTAGGACTAGGGTGCCACACCCCTGTCCTAGGTAGGAATAGGGTGCCACACCCCTATCCCTGATGGATTTGGGGCAGTCTAAGACCTTATGACAGTTCTTGTGCCTTTTGCTGATCTGTAAGTCCTTCAGGGTACCCGTTTCTACACCTGCAAATAAAAAAGAAGGGGGTTTGGGTGGCTATAGGGATTTACATTGGTCAAAACCCTATGTTGGTGATTTCCATGTCCACAAATAGCCAATTTGTATAGTAAAATAGTGTGTGTAGGAATCTTGTGTGGTGCAAGACCCTAGGATGAATACAAACAATCTAGAGCAACCCTAAATACTTGTAATTGACAAAGTAAATTCTCTAAACCAATGAATGAAAGTGATCTAAAGCATGAATGTAAATATTTAAATTGATGTAATGAATCTCATATAAAGATATGAAAACAACATGAAAACATACCCAACCCCTAAGGGAGGGGTACAAGCCAATCGCTAGTCGGTGGTCTCCTATTATTATTCAATGTCTTCAAGGCTCCTAATTGATGATGAATGCTTGAAAAATACTTGATTAATTCTTGATGATTTTTGTTGAATGTTGTTGAAGACTACACATAAGCTTCTCTTTCACTACATAGAAGGCTCCTTGTGCTTGCTTCGCCAAAACTTCCTTGTTCTTAGATCTTAGTTCTTAGTCCCTTCAAATGAAGAAAGAGAGCTCTTATGTATGAAACCCTAGATCTTAATTTCATCTGTAGGCTACTCTAGGATTTGAATTTCCTACCAATATTTTGGGGTTAAGAATTATAATATCTTATAATTATGCTCTCAAAATTTTGGGAAAAATATTGCGGACCATGTTACACTTGCACATGGTCCGACCAACTTTTCATCAAATCTTCAGGGCCATTAGATATGATGATATTAGAGCGAATCCCAAAGTTACAACTGATTTCGAGATGTTTTGATATGCAAAATCAGGCCTCAAAGGTCGAAATAGGACATAATTAGGGTTTATGATTAATGATTCATTGGAGGAATAAAATAAAAAGGGGCACACTTAGGGTAAAGGGCCCAATTTTATTATGTGGGGAGTGATGAAATATGACTATATTTAATTAAATTAATTAATTAAATGCTTAAAGGAAAATTACAATGCAATATGCAAACACACTAAGACGGGTTCTAAACCAAGCGTGAAATTTTACCACCCTAGCAAGGGTGTACAATTTACGACATTATATTTAGCCCCCACTTTAGCGGTCATATGACACTACGCGCATATGCAAGCTATAATACAAAAAGTAAACATCATTTGAAAAAAGGATATATCCACAAGTTGTCAGACGAATACTGTAGTGGTATCTGCAGTACACAGATAGGAACCGCACCCTACAAAACCACATGCTAGATAAAATCACAAAATCACCTAAATGCTTACTAAGGAAGGTGATGAAAATTCAAGGGTAGCTATATTCCCACTATTTAGGCTTGCTAATTTAGTGAGTTGAAACAAGTTATCATGTTTACCACATTGAATTGTGAAAGAAGATTGATGACAAATGCTCACAAGAAGATTTGATAGAAGATCAAAAACTAATGGAGAATAATTTGGTAAGAGGACTAAATCTAAATTCCAACACAACAAAGAATGTGAGGATTTGAGAGCTCTCTAACATAAGATGAAAGATTTAAATGGAAACAAATGCCAGAGATATAATCCAAAAATGCAACTCCATAAAGGAAATTGAAAAAGAATGGAGGATTGAAATGACATCAAAGAGAGACTATTTATAGCAACACTCTTCTAAAGAAGGAAATAGATCCTCATTAGTGACATGCACGTTCACAAAATAGAAGGGTTTATTATAAAAGATACCACTCAATGAAGAAAAGAAATTGATGAATGATCAAGGACTTCCAACACCAAGGAGGAGGTCCCAATTAAGGATATGTACTTAAGATCCCCATTAGGGATGCCTGTTCTAATATGAGAGAAGGAATTAAAATATGAATACACTTTTGCAATCAATAAGAAATCCTTATAGAAGGCACTACTTCACAAAGGGGAAATTTTGATCTTAAGAAGGAGAGATGTATGAAATCACTCTTGCCCCCCACATATAGGGATAAGAGATGAGATAGAAATAGGCTATTATGTTGCTTCCAAAAGTATGATTGCACATGAAATTGTACCATCATGAATGGCAATGAGACCCCAATAAGTGAGCTACCAATGCCACATAATTATGAGAAACATAATATCCATTAATTTTATTTAAAGACATGATAGATTGAATGAGGTATTTGAATATGACATGTTAAATGCTCTACTATAAGTGAGATTACAAAAATGTATAAGATGATTAATGTTAAAGAGTCTTTAGAAAGAGAGAAGTTTATATGAGAAGAATAGGCCACTAAGTCATACTTTTCTTGCACACAAAAAATCTTAGGAGAGGGACAAGTGTAATTCATTAGAGCCTTATTCCTAGAAGAATGGATTTTAGAATGAGTAGAATACAAAGTCCCATAAGTGGGATTAGAAATCTCTTGAGGAGATTCATAAAGAGATTTGTTCATCACCAAGATTTCCTTATGAGGCGGATGAGTGTTGAAAGAAGTAGAAGATGATTTAATTAAGGTGAGGTCCTTATCACTACTAAATATAGCATTCACATTGAGAGATGGTATTTTAGATGCTTTGGTGGGCTAAGAAGGATTACATTCAAGTATAAATGAAGCTTCATGTGTGTTATGTTCTAAAGGAAATTTAATTCCTTGTTCATTTGCATCACAACCATTGCCATTATATCCACTCTTAGCTAAAATGTGAAAACCAGGACCATAAAGGGATTCCAAACAACAAAGAGATGGTTGTGCCTCATAGGTCTTAGTTATATATGAATTAGAGGAAGGATTTTAAGAATTATTTTAATTAGAAGTAGCCACAAAGTGATTACTTAGTTGTTTAGACAAAGTGGGTTTCTCTTTAGGTTCCTCCTTAGATTTCTCCTTCTCAGTCTTAGATTCTTTCCAAGATACTCTATACTCTCCTTAAAAGTAGGGGTAAAGTCTAGAGATCCCGAATCATCATTTGAGAACATTCTTATAGGAGAAAATATATCCTTAGGAGGAGATTCTGATTGAGTAGAAGAGTCAGGAGTACTAGAAGGAACAAGATTATTAAAGGAAATAGATGTATTTGAAGAAGTGCGAGGATTGGGAGGAGAATGAGAAGTAATTGAACAAGAAGATCCAGATTTTAATGGTTCTTAAATATTATCAGCTAACAAGGTGTATGTCTTATTGTTGTAAATGAACCTGACTTGTCTATGCAAAGTTGAGGGGATAAGTTGCATGCTATGAATCCACTGTCTCCCTAATATAAGGTTATATGTCAAATTACCAGGCATGACATGAATAGGTGTAGGTAAAGCAATAAGACCAACCTTAACAGGAAAGGTTATGAAACCTAAACATTGTTTAGCAACATTATCAAAGCCTCAAATAGAAATAGAAGCAGGTTCAATGAGAGAATGATTAACATTAATCTTATCTAGTAAGTCCACACCACAAAAATTAAGGCCATACCCATTATCCACAAGGGTTCGTCTTATAGCACTATTGTTGATAATAACCACAATCATAAGGGGATCATATTGATGTTTGATTTCATGAGAAGGTAACTCATCTTGTGTGAATACAATTTGAGCTTTGGGTTTGTTTGTAGGATCAATCAAAGAATCCATGTTATTAGGCATCACTGTAGGTGGGACATCCAAGTTTTTCAAAGCATCTTGTAACATCCCATGATAAACAGGTGAAGTTTGAACCAAATCCCAAATAGAATTCTTGGTAGGAGTTTCTTTAAGTTGTTCAATGAGATCATACTCCTTAATAAGAGTGTGATATACAAGGTACTTGTGGAAGAGTGGGTTGAGAGGGAGGGAGTGAAGTTGGGATAACTAGAGAAGGATTAGGTTGCCTATTGTTTCTTGTGTTGTAGGTATGAGCAACCGTATGATAAATCTCTTTAGTGTTTTTCTTAGCATACTCATAAGGGCTCTTAGTAGGATAACCTCCTTGCATAGTAATAACAGGTTTCTTAGGAGTACAAAAAGAATCATTAGCATAACCACCTTGAACCACTAAGATAGGCTTGCATTGAGAACTTTGAGAAGGACAAGCACCTTGAACTGTGAAGAGGGGTTCATTAGGTGTTTCATTCACATGTATTAAATTGATTGAAGATGGTTTAGGAATATCAAAGGTGTCCTTATGAATTTTACAAGAAGAATAGACAAGATTGTTGGAAGAATTGTTGATAGTCTCTTCTTGCACTAAAATGTTATCATGGATAAGATCAATTTTAGGAGGTAGACTAGGAGTAGGCATTGATGTTTTTGAAGGAAGATTATTAGCAAGAAAAGTCATATAATCCTCTATCATCAAAGGATCTACGTGGGTAATAGACTCTCTAGGAGAAGGATCAACATTACTCTCTAAAGTTTCACCTTTGAGGGGGAGATGTTTGAAATAGATGTTAACAATCTCTTCTTGAACTGAGGTATCCCTATGAGTAGAACCTAGTTGGGGAGAAGGAGATACCTTACCTTTAGAGGAAAAATGTTTGAGATTCATGGAAGATGAGATGCTATCAAGAGAATTATCACACATGATTTCATCCTCTTTGTCTAGGGTTCTCTCATGGGGTAAAGAATAATCAACACCTTCTTCTAATTGGTCATCCCAAATAGTGAGGTCATTGAAAAAAGTATTAGAAATATCCTGCACAAAGATGTCCTTATTTTTATTGCCAATTTTGGGAGAAGGGATAACATTGTTCATTAATTCTTCATCCTTAAGAGGGAGAGTATCACTACATGTTTTCAAATCATCCTCTTGCCTCAAAATGGGATGTTTAGGGGAGAGGGAATTAAGGAAATTGATTTTAATTTCATCTTCTTTTTCTAAGGCATCTTTATGGGTAAGACAAGCTTTGGGGCAAGGAGAAGCATTTCTCACTAATGCATCATCTCTAGTGGGAATTTTATTGAAGTTAAAAGAGGAATTTACATCACTAGGAAAAGTAGGGAAAATACAACCTCCTTGCATAGAATGATCCTCATGAGGGGAATATTCTTTAGGAGGAAAATGAACATCTTTCTTCAAAGAATTAGGAAGGAGATCTTTGAAAGAAGCGCTCATAACCTTTTGTTGCACTAACATGAACCCATTGGTAAGACCAAATTTAGGAGAGGATAAGTCAATTTCCATAAACACCTTTTCACTTAGATAGGTATCATGTAGGGAAGGTAAGGTAACATTAAGAAAGGTTTTTATGATATCATCCTCTTCCTCTAAGATAGCCAGATGGGAATGACACATTTTAGGAGAATTGTCAAGATCATTCTTCAAATCTTCATCCTTAGAGAATGGGAAAGTTTTGAAGGGGTTGGTAACAACTCTTTTAGGAACTAAATGTTGTCATAGATAGGAGGAGGTTCTTTAAGAGATGGAAAAATTAAAGAAGGGGAAGCTAAACCATTATCACAATTATGAAATGAATGCATCATGACAACAATTTTTCTCTTTCAAATGATAACATATGCAAAATAGAAGGAAATGTTCAATTTTAGCCAATTATAGCACTCTAAATGTTGATTTAGAAAATTATATTTATTATTGAAATGTGTTCCTAAATCAAATCTGAAAATAATGATCCAAATTAAGCTATCCACAAGTTCAATTTTGAATTGAAAAATTACGGTTTTAACAAAAATTGACCTCTAAATTTTTGAAATTTGCAAGGAATTGAAACTTGTAAATGTAAATTTGAATTTGAAATAGAAAAAATACTCATATCTGAGAACATAAATCAGAATTAAAGAAGATTAGATTCACATCGGGTTCACCAAAATGTGGAGGGGAAAAAGCGAGATCGGGTGACTAGGACTTAATCCCACTTTAGCCAACACATTGGGAATATGAAAGAGCCTAGGGAGATAGCTCACTTTGGATAATTATTGTGAGAAAGAGAGAGCCAAGGATAATCTCTTAGGGTTTCTATTCCTCTTGTTGTAAATGAAGGAAATATGCAAAAGATTGATCAACTAGACTAGAGATGAATAATGAAACATACATAAACTGAAATTGCAGAAACTCATAGATCTGAAACTAAGATATTGAAAGCAGAGAAGGGGGAGGAATTTGGAGGTGTACCTGATACTAAAATCTAAGCTAAAATGAATAGGACCGGGGTGCCACACCCCTGTCCCTAATGATCTGATAGAAAGCTGCAACTGAAGGGCTGAAATCCCGAGATCCTGAGCTTGCACCCTATCAAAAATCAACGAATTTGAGGGGGAAAAGGGTGCCACACCCCTGTCTTGGGTAGGAAAAGGGTGCCACACCCCCGTAACTAATGGATTTGGGGTATTTTGAGACCTTAGGATAGTTCTTC
Organism: Cryptomeria japonica; assembly: GCF_030272615.1. NCBI lineage: Eukaryota > Viridiplantae > Streptophyta > Pinopsida > Cupressales > Cupressaceae > Cryptomeria > Cryptomeria japonica. Next base: position 514,643,390 of record NC_081408.1, on the reverse strand, counting down.
TACCTTCTGCTGATCTGTTAGTCCTTTGGGGTACATGTTTCTACACCTGCAACTGAAAAAGAAGGGGGTTTGGGTGGCTATAGGGATTTGCATTGGTCAAAACCCTATGTTGGTAATTTCCACCTCCACAAATAGGTGATTTTTATAGTAAAATAGTGTGTGTAGAAATCTTGTGTGTGTGCAAGACCTTAGGATGAATGCAAAAAATCTAGAGCAACCCTAAATTCTTGTAATTGACAAAGTAAATTCTCTAAATCAATGATGCAAAGTGATATAAAGCATGAATGTAAATATGTAAATTGATGTAATGAATCTCATATAAAGATATGAAAACAACATGAAACCATACCCAACCCCTAAGGGAGGGGTACAAGCCAATTGTCAGTCAGTGATCTCCTATTATTCTTCAATGTCTTCAAAGCTCCTAATTGGTGATGAATGCTTGACAAATACTTGATGAATGCTTGATGAATGTTGTTGAAGATTCCACATAAGCTTCTCTTTCACTACATAGAAGGCTCCTTGTGCTTGCTTTACCAAAACTTCCTTGTTCTTAGATCTTAGTTCTTAGTCTCTTCAAATGAAGAAAGAGAGCTCTTATGTATGAAACCTTAGATCTTAATTTCATCTTTAGGCCAACCTAAGATTTGAATTTCTCGCCAATATTTTGGGGTTAAGAATTATAATATCATAGAATTATGCTCCCAAAATTTTGGGAAAAATATCGAGGACCATGTTGCACTTGCACATGGTCCGACCAACTTTTCACCAAATTTTCAGGATCATTAGATATGATGATATTAGAGTGAATCCCAAAGTTACAACTGATTTTGAGATTTTTTGATATGCGAAATCGAGCCTCAAAGGTCGAAATAGGATATAATTAGGGTTTATGATTTAATGGTTCATTGGAGGAATAAAATAAAAAGGGGCACACTTAGGGTAAAGGGAAGAATTTTATGATGTGGGGAGTGATGAAATATGACTTTAGATTTAATTAAATTAATTAATTAAATGCTTAAAGGGAAATCAAAATGCAAGATGCAAACACAATAAGGTGGGTGCTAAACCAAGCGCGAAATCGTACCACCCTAGCAAGGGTGTACAATTTACAACGTTACAACTTTATTTTCTTATCTCATGACCATTTGAAACATAAGTTTTACCCCCGTTGGATAAGCCCTTTAAGTCATTCTTCTATCGACGTTATCATCTCTTATCCTGCCCATCATCTCTTCAGCATATTCAACCTTGCGGGATAAGCCCTCTCAGTGCTTTTCTTAGTTTTCTCCTTATCTTGTGTTACACATGTTTTTTAGTTCTTTTGGTTTCTGAGAGTACCCTTTTGTCATCCCCCATTCCTGTTGGAATGCATTATACTGATGGTAAACTGAGAGGGGGGGTGAATCAGTTTAGTAACAATAACAACAATTAATTCAATTATAAACCTTAAACCAGAGCACAACCTAATGAAGAATATAACATGAAATCACAACACACATAACACCAATATTTGACATGGAAAACTCGGAAAGGGAAAAACCACAGTGGGAAACCCTACCCACAATCAGATGAATACTTTGTACTAGTATTGTGAATAATTACAATGGGGTCTGCACATGCAGAAAAGCTAACAACCTAGAGCGCACTTCTCATCACAAAGGGAAGTCTCACTGAATGACAAAATCATCAGACTACAATCCAGAAAGCAATGAACTGTGAAAGTAGCATCTACTAATGCCTCATACAGTTCCGGTTAAGAACTGATGATTTCTTTGTGATACAAAACCTTCCCAACCTTCACCTGAATGATATGAATTTATTCACACTCAATTCTTCTTTGATAATGCAAACTTAACACACCATCAATCTCATCTACCTATATCTTAATTACATGAACAAGTCACCTATAAATAAAGATCATCAACCTTATTGACAAGGTTGACTAAACCCTAAACCCATAAACCCATAATTACAAGAAATACATCATATGATACCACCAGACCAATATTATGATTTACATTACATAGCATGGACCTAAATCAATTAACCAAACAATTATATCCATTGGGGATTCTGCTATGACCAAAATCCAGCACGCTTCGCTTGCTGGTAGAAACCCTCAGTGAAAGTTTAACCGGATCCAAATAGGACCACCATAATAACACACCATCCAAAGAAAAGTCACCAAATGCTTAGGATATGATCAAGAAGCACCAACAACATGATAGAAACTGATTCCATAAGCCGGACCCAAAATCCACTGACCAAGTCACCAAAACAACATACCGGTAAAGCTAACCAGGAATGCCAGAAACTGGTAAAGCCAAAAGCTAGCCGATAAAGCCAGGAACAAGCCGGTAAATGGAAATACCAAAAGCGATAAGTAAACTATGAAGCCGCCAGAATATAGAAATCATATAACCATCAAAATAAGCATCCAAAACCGATTCTAAAGGTCTGATCATGCTGGATCAGAATCACAGGCATAACCAAAATGATCACCAAGACTAATTGGGATAGATCCAACCGGGATAGTCTCCACCTAGGATACAATGTTGACATCAATGACAAAACTTAACCAAATCCAACATATTGCCAACAATCTCCCCCTTTGGCATTGATGGAAACAATGAATGTGAAAAACATCCCAGTGCCAAGGAATGCCGACAAACTCCAAATCCATCAAAAGATCTAGCAGTTTTCACATGAATACCTTCTCCCCCTTTGACATCAATGACAAAGGATGGATGCTAAACAAAGAATACTAAACCAAAGTAGTAGCACCATCTTCATCAACCTGGATTAGAAAAGTATGTTTGATAAGCTCACCAGATTGATGCATCTCTACATCACTAAGTCTCTTCCGAAGGGTTGGTAATCCCCAATTAATCTATGAGATATTCAAAAGTGTCTTTAGGAAATGGTTTCCTTAGAATATATACAATCTATTCCTTAGTAGATACGTAAACCAATCTGACTTCCTTTGGTTCAACCTTTTCCTTCAAGAAATTATACCTTATAGAAAAATATTTTGATTTGGAATGAAATACCAAATTTCTTGACATATCAATAGCAGTAGTATTATCATAGTGAATAACAATAGGCTCATCATAACTTACCCTTATATCCTTTAACATTTTTTTCATCTATAACATCTAAGTACAGTTGGTAGGAGCTGCAACATATTTTGCTTCAGCTCTAGACAATGAAGTGCATGATTGTTTCCTACTAAACCATGAAACTAACTTCTTCCCAATAAAGAATGCACCACCAGTAGTGCTCTTCTGGTCATCCACATCTCCTTCCCAATTAGAATCTATATATGCACATAATGTGAAGTCATCATTCTTTGGATACCATAACCCAAAGTCTATTGTACCTGCCAAATATCTGAATATCCTCTTGACAACAATATCATGAGTTTCTCTAGGATTTGATTGAAATATAGAAGAAATACACACAACATTCATTATATCAGGTCTTGTCTATGTTAGGTACAACAAACCACCAATCATTGATTTGAATCTTCTCGGGTTCACCTTAGGTGATTCATCATCCTTTGACAATTTGCAATTGGTTATCATAGGAGTACCGACATGTTTAGAATTCTCAAGTCCAAATTTCTTAATTAACTCCTTCACATACTTAGTTTGACAAATGAAAATACCTTTATCAGTCTGAGTAATTTCCAAACCTAAGAAACATTTCATCTCACCAATCATAGACATTTGAAATTCATTCTTCATATCATTAGCAAATTTCATGCATACACCTTCTTCTCCTCAAAACATGATATCATCCACAAATAATTCAATAATCAATATGTCATCATGCTCAATCTTGTAATATAGGTTACTATCAGTATTACCTTTATTGAAGCCAATCTTTGAAAGATACTTATCCAATATTGCATACCATGCTCTAGGGGCCTATTTTAGTACATATAAAGCTTCCTCAATTTGCAAACCATGTCCTTATCTTCCAATAAAGAAAATCCATCAAGTTGTTCAATGTAAACTTCCTCTTCAAGATCTCCATTAAGAAAATCATATTGGGCATCCATCTGATATACTTTATAGTTCTTCTGTGCAGCATAAGCAAGAAAAAGTCTTATCGCTTCAATTATAGAAACTTGGGCATAAGTTTCCCCATAATCAATTCCTTCTTCCTGTGAATAACCTTTGCAAAACAATCTAGCCTTGTTCCTTACCACTTAGACTTCCTCATGGAACTTTTCCTGAAAACCCATTTAGTTCCAATAATGTTCTTGTCCCTAGGTCTAGGTTCAAGTTCCCATGTCTTATTCTTTTCAATCTGATTTAATTCCTCTTCCATTGCTTTTAACCAATTTTCATCCTTACTTTCTTCAATGAAATATTTTGGTTCAAAGTGTGAAATTAAACATAGGTCTTCAGCAACTAACCTTCTCATAGTCAACACACCTTTCCTTTAATCTCCAATAATTTGATCTTCAAAATGATTTAGCTTTACATACCCAAGACTCCTTGAATTTTCTTGTTTTGCTAACTTTCTATTGTTCCTCTATCACTGTTGAATTTTTTGATGCTACCAGTGTCACAGGTTCACTACTCTAAACAGATTCTGGCATTACCGATTCAGGTTTGATAAAATCATCTTCCGGTCCATAATCATATGCTCTGATCTGATTATTGCCATGCTCATCCACCTTGACCTTTATGCTTTCCAATATCCTATTCAATCTTTTGTTATAACATCTATATGCTTTTCTCTTAGTAGAATAACCCAAAAATATTCCTTCATCACTTCTAGGATCAAAATTTTCTAATGCATCATCTCTTCTAATGTAACATTTACTTACAAAAATTCTAAAATATTTGATAGTAGGAGTATGACCAAACCATAATTCATAAGGAGTCTTACTGATATCGCCTTTAATGTGTACTATGTTGAAAGTTTATACAATGGTATTGACACCCTCTCTCCAATAGATATCAGGTAATTTAGCTTTAGTCATCATAGTCCTTGCAACATCCAAAATTGTTCTATTCTTTCTTTCCACCAATCCATTTTGCTGTGGGGTTCTAGGTGCAGAAAGTTGTCTCCTAATACCATTCCTTTCACAAAAGTTGTTGAACTCACTAGATGTAAACTCATTGCCATGATATGATCTTAAGCACTTTTTCTTCAGTCCTGACTCAGTCTCAACCATAGCCTTAAAGATTTTGAATTTCTCAAAAGCTTCATATTTCTCTTTCAAAAATACCACCCACATCATTCTAGAATAGTCATCAATAAGTAACATAAAATATCTATCACCTTGAAAAATTTTAGTCCTTGCCGGTCCACATAAATCAATATGAATAAAATCAAGAATTTCATTAGATTTATCATGTACACTTTTGAAAGAAGTTCTAACTTGCTTACTCAATTGACATTCTCTACAAACCGGATTATGAGGTTTAACAATCTTAGGAAAATCTCTGACAACTGGTATTGAACTAATCTTTACTATGCAATGAAAATTAACATGACACATCCTCTTATGCCATAACCAACTTTCATGAATCTGATCAATCAAGCAAGCCTTCTCACCAGAGTTCAAATGAAAGATATTTCCATTACTCTGAGTTTTGGAAGCAATCTCCAATCCATATTTATTAATGATCTTACATTTTCCATCCTTGAATTGCAAATGAAATCCTCTATCTACCATTTGACCTACACTTAAAAGATTATGCTTTAAGCCTTCAACATAATAAACATTATTAGTATTATTCTTACCATCCAATGACATTGTTCCTTTTCCTTTGATCTTACATGCCTTGTTGTCTCCAAATCTGAGCAATCCACCATCAAAGTCTTGCAATGATGAGAAATTTATTTTCTCACCAATCATGTGATGTGAGCAACCACTGTCTATAATCCATTCAACCTTTTCTTCAATTTTAGCAGCCAAGGCCTTTTCCTCAGTATGTGATGTTTCAATGACAGATTTCAAAGAATTATCCTTGATAGCAATAAAGACCCAATCTCTGTTGGATGAAGCACCATTACCAGATCCACTCACAGGTTCATCATCATCATAATAAAAAATACCATCATCACCACCAACATAATAACATGATTTATCTTTATTCCTTCTGAATCTAGGTCTGCTTTGATATTTAGGATTAGGATTATAATTCCTCATAAATCTTTCATGATTCCTAGCAGCTCTTTCAGGACATCTAGATGCAAAATGACCAATCTTATTGCATGAAAAACATTTAAAAGGGACTTTTCCTTCATTATTACTTCCAACTGGTCCTTTAGTAATTATTCTAGCAATCAGGGCTTCTAGCTCTTCAAGCTCTCTTTCGTCTTTCTCAATTTACTCCATATCTTATACATCTCTTTCCAATTTATCTTCTATTTACTGGATGCAGATGTTCTAAATGTAGTCTTAGTTTTAGCAGCACTCCAATCTCCAAGTTCTTCAAGTTCAAAAGCAGTCAATTTCCCAAGTCAAAGGTAGAGGAAGGGTAATAGACATGATATAGATTGGGATTGGATATAGTGTGTTGAGATGAAATGGATGGGGATATGATATATGGATGGGAGGTTATGGGATTGACTTGGTAGGAAAGTTGAGGTGGTTCGTGAACTTCCATGAGTATCTACTCATACCAAGACATGAAGTTATGGGTAGCCATGTTGAGAATGAAGGATTAGATTGGAATTGCATGAATATGAGGATTAAGACTTGGCTTCAAGTGATGATAGATTGCATTTGATTGAATTTTGATTGGATTTGATTTGGATTGGACTTGATTTGATAGGATTGGTCTTTGGATTAGGACTTGATTGGATAGGATTGGTCCTTGGATTAGGTCTTGATTGGATTGGATTGGATTGGATTGGATGATTGATTAATGAGGGATTGGATAACCGAATTAGAAAAATGAATTGATTGATTGATTGGAAATTTTGAGATTTGATTGGATTAGAAGGAGAATGATTATTGAAGAATGGATAGATAATAGGAAGAAGAAAGGGGAAGACTACCCAAAGTCGGATGAATTATTTGGACAAAAATGTTGGTTTGAGGAAGGATGACTATTTGAATGGATGAAAGTGGATTGGGGATTGGAGAATTGTTTGGATAGATATAAATGGATTAGGGATTTGATGATGAAAAGATGGAATTTGGAAAAAGGGAGGATTGATTGGTTGGAGGAATGATGGACTTGGTGTTGGTATTTCAGTAGAAAGAAAGATTGTTGATATTCATTAAGGATATTGAGAAGGTTGTTGAAGATTATTGATATAACTGAAGAAGGATGATAACTATCTTTATAACATTATTTTGTCATTGATGTCAAGAAATTGATTATCTAATTTAGTGTGATGTTGCCATATCTTGAGGAGATTAATTAGAAGAGAATTAAGATATTGGTAAAAGACACAAAAAGAATATGATGAATAAGGGGAGAAATAAGTTATTCAATGGGCAACTATTACCGAGTTAGACAATGATGAGATCATGATGTTTAGATTGTTTTTATATCCTACATATGTTGTTGATTGTAAGGTTAATACTATACTATGTCACCAAGCAAAGAACCTAGTCGGTAAACCCTAAGGAACCTAGTCGGTAACCCTAAGGTTATCAATATCGGTTAATAAAGGCGGAATGTCTACCGAGTAAAGTTTAGTATTTACCGAGTTGCAACCGAGTTATGACAGTGTGCATTGGATGGATAAAAACATTATTTAATGAAGGACAACGATTAGCTGGAGATGTATAAATGATTGGTATGCCGTGCATGAAGTTTGTTAAGGATCTATGGCAAAGGAAAATCAGCAGGAAGATATATAGCACAGATTGAACCGCAATAACCTTGTGCAAGTTCCAATAAAGGAATGAAAGTCCCGAGGAAAGGTAAAATGTTTTCAGATAGAAAGGATACATTGAACCTGGTCAAGTTTGAAGATCTAATTCCTAAGATTGATCATGGGAAATGTGATCAAGGAGATTAAACAGTTAGCAATTGTTTATAAATAGGGAATTGTTGATAAACAATGTATGCGGGCAAGTGTAAGCACAGGGATGCTACATAGTGATTACCAAGAACAAAAGCTTGAAGACCTGTTTGAATAATAGAGTAGAGAGCCCAATAGAGGGACAAGATAAGTCCTATGACTAGATTGTTTTGAGCAAATAAGAATCTACTTTAGCATTTTAGATGTGAAGTTGCAGATATATTTTTTACTATTATTTTGTAAGTGACATGAAATCTCTTAACCGAGTGGACTTAACAGTCTTATTTGTAAACCCTCTAGCAAGGTAACATTCTAATTGAGTGTTTGAAATCCTTTGACAAGGTCACTTATAACAAAGTGAAGATCCTAACAGATCTGAGGCAAATCCCTTAACCGGGTCACATCTAGCAATGTGTTTGTAATTTTTAATAGGATTTTCTTTTAACCGAGCATACTCTAGAAGAGTATATTTCTTAGTGGGTCTGAAATCCCACAGTTTTTTTTCCCTATTTGGGTTTCCACATTAAATTTGGTGTTATGAGTGTTGTGATGATTATGTGTTTATGAGTTTGCATGTTCAGCAGTTTTTGGTTATATTGTTGAAGTATAAGTTACCGAGGTTGAATCTATTGATTTTATGGAAGATTAAGTTTGTATGATTCACCCCCCCCCTCTCATCTTGTTAGCTATTGGCATCTATACTTTACATTTAGTATCAGAGCCTTGGACTCCAGAAGAAAAGTTTAAAGGTACTTGAGGCAAAGATCCGAAGATGTATAAAAGGGATGCACCGAAGCTGAACAAGTCAAGTTTCTCCACATGACAGAAAAGGATGAAACTGCACTTATCAAGAATTGGAGAATATACAACATATTATCTAGAGAATGATTACATTGCACCAAGCACCAATCCAATGACCTTGGAAGAGATAAAGGCAAAGCAAGAACATATTCAAGCTATGATTGAAATAACATCAACATTGACTGACTCAGAGTTTAATGATCTAGAAGGCTGTAATGATGCAAAATCAATGTGGACTAAGCTCATATCAGTGTATGGTAGTGACGAACATGTTAAAAGAGCTAAAGTAGATAGTCTAAGAGGACAACTTGAATCCATGAGAATGAATGAAGGTGAGAACATAACCCAATACAGTACAAGACTAAAGGAGATTGTCAATCAGATTAAAGGAGCAGGTGGAACTATTGAAGAAAAGGATATAACAAGTAAGTTGTTGAGAACCCTTCTACCAGCTTATGCTATTCGAGTCTCTGCAATCAATGAATTGAGGTCTGTACCTAACATGCCAGTTTCTTTGGATGCTACTATTGGTAAGCTACATGCATTTAAGTTAAGTAATTTTGATAACAGTGGGTCTTCAGTAAATAAAGTTGAATCTGCATTCAATTCTTTTCATATTGGTGAATCTGATGATTACAATGATAGAATGAGTAAGTATTCTGAAGGGAATCACAGTGGAGAAAGTGAAAGATTTCATAAGAACATGGAATAAGTGCACAAACTATATGAGGAAATCAAGAAGCAAGAAGAGTTTGAAGCATTATTAGCTAGAAGGTTACCGAGAGGAAAAGGTAAGTATAAATGAAAGCTACCTTTAAAATGTTTCAGTTGTGATAAAATAGGACATATGGCTTCTAACTGTCCTGACAAGGAATCTAGTGAAAAGAGAGAATGCCGAGATAACAGGCAGAAAGACAACCAATATAGAGGACATCGAGACTTTAGAAGGAGAGATATGAAGACATGTCTAGTAGCTGATGAGGAATCCAACGATGACAAATCTGATGAAACTGATACTGAGGAAGTTGTTTATGTGGCTATTAAAGATGGATCTGATGAAGAAAGGTATGAAGAAAAAGCCCTAATATCTCACATAAATAACAATGATTCTTGGATCATAGACAGCGGATGCTCACATCATATGACAGGTGATAAACACAAGTTTGTTAAATTAGAAGACTATGATGGAGTCTATGTAAGATTTGGTAATGATGCACCATGTCTGGTGAAAGGTAAAGGATCTATAACACTTCTTGACAATGCTAAATGTGATGATGTATACTGGGTTGAAGGATTGAAATACAATTTGTTGAGTGTAGCACAACTAAACAATACAGGATACCGAATATAATTTCAGAAAGGAATTGTCAAAGTTCATGACAAGCATGGAAAGTTAGCTGCTACCAGGACACAAACAAAAGGTAATACATTTCATCTTGACTCAACTCGGAACAAGTGTCTTTATGCAAAGATAGATGATACCTGGTTATGGCATAAAAGGTTTTGTCATGTAAATTTTGATAATCTGATCAAAATAAGTAAGAAGCACCGAGTAAGAGGTCTACCGAGTCTGGAAAAACCTGAGAATGATATGTGCCGAGGATGCTAGATGGGTAAAATGACAAGATCAAGCTTTACAAGTAAGTCCTACACTTCTAAAGGAATTTTAGATCTATTACACACTAATCTTTCTGGTCCCATGAAAGTTCAAAGTTATTATGGTGATAAATATTTCATATTATTTGTGGATGATTACTCAAGGATGATGTCAGTCATGTTTTTAAAAGAAAAATCAAAAGCTTTTCAAATGTTTAAATGGTACAAGGCAAGAGTTGAAAATGAAACAGGAAGACAACTGAAATGTCTTAGATCTGATAGAGGAGGAGAGTTCACTTCTAATGAATTTAACTTATTCTGCAATGATCATGGTATAAAGACGCAAGTATCTACACCGAGAACACCTCAGCAAAATGGGATAGCTGAGAGAAAAAACAGATACATTGTAGATTGTGCTAGAACCCCGATGATAGGAAAGAGGGTATCTCAAACATTTTGGAGAGAAGCAATCAACACTGTAGTTTACACCTTGAACCGAGTTCAATTGAAGAAAGGAACTATGGAGACACCATATGACATCTAGTATGACAAGAAACCTAATGTAAGTTTTTTAAAAATCTTTGGAAGTAGATGCTATGTTCACAAAGATGACAGAAATGGAAAGTTTGATCAGAAAAGTGAAGAAGGAACATTTCTTGGTTATTCTTCTAGAAGTAAAGCATTTAAATGTCTGATCAAATCATCTAACAAAATAGTAGAAAGTGCAAATGTGAAAATTGATGAATTTGCAGAAAGAAATGATGAAGGAAATTCCAAAGAACTAGAAGATTATGAAGAATTTGTTTATGTTCAACCGAGAAGTCCTACCGAGAAAACTGTTGAAGAAAATGAAGATAATGTCCAGCTACCGAGTGATGAAGAAGATCATACAAAACCTACCAAACCTATATTAGCCAAGTATGTTAGAAGACATCATGCATCAAGTCAGATTATAGGAGATAAGGATGATCCAGTGATGACAAGGAACAAACTGAGACAGAACACATGTTTGATATCTAAATTTGAACCGAGAATAGTGAAAGAGGCATTTAACAGTGAATATTGGGTAAATGCTATGACAGAAGAGATTGATCAAATCAAGAAGAATGACACATGGACACTGATCCCAAGACCGAAGGACAAAAATGTAATCGGTACTAAGTGGATTTTCTGGAACAAGCTAAATGAAAAAGGTGAGGTCATTCACACCAAAGCAAGACTAGTTTGCAAAGGTTATGCTCAAGAAGAAGGAATAGATTATGGGGAGACTTTTTCACCTGTGGCTAGACTTGAAGGAGTAAGAACATTGTTGGCATATGTTGCTTTCAAAAATTTCAAGGTATATCAAATGGATGTTAAATCTGCATTTTTGAATGGTATACTAGAAGAAGTTTACATTGAACAACCTGAAGGATTTGTTGAAGACAAGAGTAAAGATCAGGTATGCAAACTGAACAAAGCTTTATATGGTCTGAAACAAGCACCTAGAGCGTGGTATGAAAGACTGCACTCTTACTTGATCAAGATTGGTTTTATAAGGACAAATGAAAACAACAATATGTACATGAAGAAAGATGAGGACAATGGAATACTGATCTCAACCATATTTGTTGATGAAATTATTTTTTGTGGTAATGACTCCTTATGCAAGAACTTTGGAAATGAAATGTGCAAATAATTTGAGATGTCACTAATCGGTGAGATAAAATATTTTATAGGTTTACAGATATTGCAAATGAAAGATGAGATTTTCATTACTCAATCCAAGTACATAAAGGAAATCTTGAAGAAATTTGGAATGGAGGATTCTAAACCAGTAAGTACTCCTATGACTACTAATTGTAAACTATCAAAGAATGATGAATCTGCATCTGTTGATGAGACACTTTACCAATATATGATTGGAAAATTGCAATATGTTGTGCATAGTAGACTGGATATAGCACATGCAGTAGGTATTGTAGCAAGATTCTTTGCAGATCCCAAGGAAACCCATATGACAGCAATCAGGAGAATTTTTAGATACCTGAGAGGCACTGAAGATTATGGCTTAGTATATGAAAAGATGAATAATTTTGATTTAAAAGTTTATACTGATGTTGATTGGGCATGCAACATAGATGACAGGAAAAGTAGAAGTGGTGGAGCTTTCTTTTTGGGAAAAAGACTAATGAGTTGGCTTAGCAAGAAACAAGGATGTATCTCACAGTCAACAACAGAAGCTGAATATGTTGCTGCAACATTGAATTGTACCAATATAGCATGGATCAAACAACTATTGGAAGGTATAAATGAGAGAGTTACCGAGCCAGTAACTATATTCTATGATAATACTAGTGCCATTAACATTTCAAAGAATCCAGTAATGCACTCTAAGACAAATCATATATCTATAAAGTATCATTATCTCAGAGAAGAAGTTCAAGAGAAGAAAGTTGTTCTGGAATATATCAGATCAAAGGAGCAATTAGCAGACATCTTCACAAAGCCATTGCCAAGGGACACTTTTGAGTATCTCAGAAGCAAGTTAGGGGTCCTACCCCTATCTTCTACTCACTGACTGAGTTCGGTGAAAGCATCAATTAGATGAATCTATAGAATATTATGTGTGGATTGATGCTGATTTACGCACTTTAGAAGGTTTTCTAAAGTTGTGCAGGAAATGGTGAATAGAGATAAGTTGCTCTGACCGAGACTGAGATGATACATAGCAAGGCAAATCACTTCACAGAGGAAGAAATCATGATTTAGTTCTTTTACTTTTTGGCATTGTTGTCAAAGGGGGAGAAGACTAAATGGTTGATTGAATGGTAAAGCTCCCTAAATGATGAAATAACATAAGACTAATGACAAGGGGAGAAGATTGCAAAACGGATAAGATTAAATGCAAGACAACAACTCTGAAGCCTAATGATAAGAGAGAAGACTTCAGAAGATTTTAACAGCTCAAGGATAACAGGAGAAGTCTAACAACAATCTGAATCCGAATCAATTTGAATATCTTGTTGGTATTACCATTTAATAGTTGGTTTTTCCATCAATGCCAAAGGGGGAGATTGTTGGCATTTCAGTAGAAAGAAAAATTGTTGATATTCATTAAGGATATTGAGAAGGTTGTTGAAGATTATTGATATAACTGAAGAAGGATGATAACTATCTTTATAACATTATTTTGTCATTGATGTCAAGAAATTGATTATCTGATTCAGTATGATGTTGCCATATCTTGAGGAGATTGATTAGAAGAGGATTAAGATGTTGGTAAAAGACATAGAAAGAATATGATGAATAAGGGGAGAAATAAGTTATTCAATGGGCAACTATGACCGAGTTAGACAATGATGAGATCATGATGTTTAGATTGTTTTGATATCCTACATATGTTGTTGATTGTAAGGTTAATACTATACTATGTCATCGAGCAAAGAACCTAGTCGATAAACCCTAAGGAACCTAGTCAGTAAACCCTAAGGTTATCGATATTAGTTAATAAAGGCGGAATGTCTACTGAGTAAAGTTTAGTATTTACTGAGTTGCAACCGAGTTATGACAGTGCACATTAGATGGATAAAAGCATTATTTAATGAAGGACAATGATTAGCTGGAGATGTATAAATGATTGGTATGCCGTGCATGAAGTTTGTTAAGGATCTATGACAAAGGAAAATCGACAGGAAGATCTATAGCGCAAATTGAACCGCAATAACCTTGTGCAAGTTCGAAGAAAGGAATGCAAGTCCTGAGGAAAGGTAAAACATTTTCAGATCGAAAGGATACATTGAACCTGGTCAAAGATCTGATGGCTAAGATTGATCATGGGAAATGTGATCAAGGAGATTAAGTGGTTAGCAATTGTTTATAAATAGGGAATTGTTGATAAACAATGTATGCGGGCAAGTGTAAGCACATGGATGCTACATAGTGATTGCCAAGCACAAAAGCTTGAAGACCTGTTTGAATAATAGAGTAGAGAGCCTAGCAGAGGGACAAGATAAGTCCTATGACTAGATTGTTTTGAGCAAATAAGAATCTGCTTTAGCATTTTAGATGTGAAGTTGTAGATATATTTTTTACTATTATTTTGTAAGTGACAGGAAATCTCTTAACCGAGTGGACTTAACAATCTTATTTGTAAACCCTCTAGCAAGGTAACATTCTAATTGAGTGTTTGAAATCCTTTGACAAGGTCACTTCTAACAAAGTGAAGATCCTAACAGATCTGAGGGAAATCCCTTAACCGGGTCACATCTAGCAATGTGTTTGTAATTTTTAACAGGATTTTCTTTTAACTAAGCATACTCTAGAAGAGTATATTTCTTAGTGGGTCCAAAATCCCACAGTGGTTTTTCCCTATTTGGGTTTCCACATTAAATCTAGTGTTATGAGTGTTATGATGATTATGTGTTTATGAGTTTGCATGTTTAGCAGTTTTTGGTTATATTGCTGAAGTATAAGTTACCGAGGTTGAATCTATTGATTTTATGGAAGATTAAGTTTGTATGATTCACCCCCCCTCTCATCTTGTTAGTTATTGGTATCTATACTTTACATTTAGTATCAGAACTTACACTTGGCAAGAGATATCAAGAAATGAATACACGTTGACCACACAATGCGCTATCCTAGGAAGTTGGATGAGGAGAAAAACCTTTGCTTGCTAACCCAGGTACACACCCAATAGCTAATCAGAATAAGGTCATTGAGTCTCATGCAATGGATTATCAGCACCGTATTAGCCAACTCCAAACGCTAATGGGGGCACAAAATGACAAGTCTCTTGGGGGAGGTACTATCTCCCTTGCACAAAGATTATCTACCTTTCAGAGGTGAACCAAATGGTTTCTAGTCCTAGGGTTCTTAGTATGGATTTATGTTTGAAGACTACTCCTTGTAGTCGCGCAAGAATGATTGAGACCTAAAGGCCCTATAAAATGCCCAATATGAGAGTGAACTCTCAAATAGCTCCATCCTCTGATATTTTCATCCCAAGAGGCCTATTTATTATAGTGAGTTGGAATGCTTGGGTTTTATCTATATTCACTTGGGTTGTTTCCCTCTCACCAAATTGGGAGGGCAGGCCCGCTAAGGGTAAAAGCGTGCAAGCAAACAAGAAAAGTTTTAAGGGTCTGGATTTCTGATTGTCTATGTAGACAAGAGCATACTCTCCTATGCCTACACTTTCTGCAAACACATAAAGCAAATTGTTCTTTTACCCCTAAATAGATCTAGGTGCCTACGAAAATTATTGAAAAGACACAATTTTTGGTTGGATTTCCTTAGGCAACCTGCAAAATATCAGATTAGTACTTTTTTGGATTGTGTCTTGGACTGCTTGAAAAGAACCTGCAAAACTCAGAATTCAGATTAATAGACCAAAGTCTGCAGAAATAGAGCTCGCATTGTTGTGCAGAGAGTTGCGCTAAAGCGCTTGCACAGGCACTGAAACGCCTGTGTACGTGCTACAGAGGGGCCCGAAAAGTAGAAAATCAAAAAAAGATGCAGGAAAATTATAAAAAATTCAAAAAATCATGGAATATACCTGAAGTGGATGCGTTGTTCTGATGCAGGTCGCGCTGAAACTCGTGCGCTCGCATTGAACCATGTTAGTACAACAACAATTTTGAAATTTTATTTTTTTTTAAAAAAGAAGAGATTCTTCCAGAGCGCCCGTGTTATTTGCAGAGCGCTCGTGTTAAAGCGACACTTCTGAAATAAAAAAGATACCTAGACACAAAACTAACTATTTTCTTAAAAAGTTTTTTGCCTTTTTTTTGTGTTTTTAATCACTAATTCTAGAACAAAAATAGAATGTGGAAGAATAAAAGAGAGGAAAATGGATGAGATGATGTTGTAGGCGGACACGCTATTCCTGCAGCACTCACACTAATCTAGAGACCTACAAAATGGGTGGGTTAAAAATTTAAATTTTAAATCTTACACGCTAAAGCGCGTGCACTCTCACCAAAAGTTTTGTCACTCGTGCTGAATCCAAATAGAGCACACTAATTTGCAGTCACTTGCTATGTTTCGACACCTGCAGCTGAAAATTCACAAAAAATCCCAAAAACTGTTAAATTTAGGGACGTGGGTCCCACTGGGCATGCCAGAGTGAAGAGGGGAAAAAGAAAGAGAAGGGAAAAAGGAGGTTAGTGTGCAAAGAAATCAAACAAGACACAATACAAATGCGATTGGAAGCGACTGTGTGCAGTTTCACATGCAACGCTATTGAAAACTTCAATTACGAATCATCACATAGCTATGTTGTGAAATTCACACTTGTGTCTTGAGCCCACCTTTTAACTCTGCTTCCTTTAGGCGTCGACTTGTATTGATAGATCCACTTTATTTGTTATCACAGGGGATTGTCTATGCAGGTATCAAAAGGGAGCTTGAATTGTATTTTGATTTTAAAATTAATTATTAAATAAGAAAAACTATCTTGTCACGCTCCATTTTGATGCCTACATAGACTTTTCCCTATCATAGGCCTTAGAAAGACGATGTGATATTATGCCCAGTGCCTCGAGCTTGCCAAGATATTCAAACAAAGACTTTGTCAATGCAATCCACATGGTGCCATATTGTGTTATCACAAGAGTTGAAAAG